>NC_068938.1:79490388-79621037 GCF_016801865.2 Culex pipiens pallens | reverse complement strand
TAGTTTGGATTTTTATGAATGTTTGGAATAAAATAAATATTAACTAGGAGCTTTCATAACTAGATATTTTCCTTAAAATAAAATGTAATTATTTTTTTCCTGAAACAAAACTTTTCTATTTAATTAATTCCGATTTTAAGAAAATATTTTAAAGCGCATTTAAATTAAATCATGAATGCTGTTTATATATCAAAATAGCTTTAATTCTTAAAGCACATTTATTCTGGATGCAATTAATTGCACTGCAATTCCATAATTTTGAATACATATGTTTTACTAAGTTGCTTGTTTTGTTGAGAGTATTTTTTACTTTCTGTACCATTTCAATAAATTGTTATACTGTTATTATTTACCTTAAACTTTGTGATATTATACTTTTTTCACACTTTTAA
Organism: Culex pipiens pallens; assembly: GCF_016801865.2. Classification (NCBI taxonomy): domain Eukaryota; kingdom Metazoa; phylum Arthropoda; class Insecta; order Diptera; family Culicidae; genus Culex; species Culex pipiens. The sequence continues at coordinate 79,620,645 of NC_068938.1, read as the reverse complement.
GTGAATTTCAGTTTTTTTATATATTATTAAATTGGTGTTGTTTTCTGTTTGACCCAATGTCACCCTCTCTAAAGGGTGAGTTTGAGTTAATTTTAAAACGATTGGAATTTATGAACGGTGTGATTATACTAGCCATATTCTGGGAAAATGTTGGTAAATTCAGGAGCATTCCCCAACAAAATTTATTTCGATATAATTTGAAATGTTTTTATTGTATTAAAATAACAACAGTCATATCGTTTTTTGACCAAAAGTCACCACCACTGACGGTACATCATTTGTGGATAAACATTTTTGAAATCTATACTTATTTTGTTTTTTTTTTAAAGATTTTTCACCTGGGAGGAAAAAGCCACGTGGCCATATAGGGGGGGGGGGGTTTGGCGTGAAACCACGAAAAACCATGAGGGGGGAGGGGGGGGGGTCAAAATTTCTCCAAAAAAAGGCCACGTGGTTTATGCACGACCCCTAACACAACTGGACATTTTTGTAGTTGATGTCAGTAACCGCAATCAATCGACAGAATCGAATTTTAGCAAATGAAATTGTAAAGTTTGGGAAGGAATGATATGAAATCATCTTGAGCAACCATGCGCACCAATTTCAACAAATCTATTTGCAAATTGAATTATATGAATTGATCATGAACGTTTTGTTATGGAATGAAACTTTGCTTGGTAAAAAAGTAATCACAGTACCGCAAGAAGATTTCAACAAAGTTTGAAAAGTTTTAGAAGTCGATTAACTATTGTTATCAAAAATGTATAAATAGTATTATTTTAATGCTATCAAGATGTGATGATTTTCACAATAAAAAATAGTCGGAATTGAAAAACGGACTGCAAAATCGGATTCTTTGGACTGTGTTAACAATTAAAACTAGATAATAAATTAAAAGTTTTAAATGATATTAAACGAAATTCAAAAGTATCTTCAAATTAACAGACAAGTTTCTTAGTAAATAAGGAAATTGCTTGATTCATGCTACAAAATTGCTTTTGGTGGCAACATAAGTGATATTTTTAATATGAAATCAATTTCTTATAAATTTGAGAAAACTTAATTAAATTTGAATGGAGTTATCCTGAAATTGAAATAATTTTATTATAAAGACAATAAACTAAGTGTAACAAAAATTGTCTACCTGTGTGGATCAATCGGACCGCGCACTGGACTCACAATCCAGAGGTCGCCGGTTCGAATCCGGAGGCAGACGCAAAAATTAATAAAGGTAATGTTAATATAGGTATTCGGAGCACTCACCCCGTGCCATACCTTCACACTTAGGAGACCCGGAGGGCGGAGTCTTGTCGCAAAAAGAACATAACACGTCTGTGGATCCGTTGACGAAACCGCAAGTGTATGAGGTGTTACGTCGATTTCGCAATAAAAATTAGTGGTTTTTAATTTACGAATTTTTCAAATGAAATATGACTGCCAAGGTACCGTGGCCTGAAAAAGCCTGGGGTTTGCCGGAAAAGGTGATGAGATGGAAATTTTGTGTCAAAGGAACTTTTATGTCAAATTAGACGCCCGATTTGATGGCGTACTCGGACTTCCGAAACAACGTATATTTCATCGAAAATAGTTTTTTGTAACTTGACTGTACCAAAAATTGGGACATCCCGGGCAGACGGTAACAACAAAATTCATGTAATTTCAATAACAAATACTGTTAAAATAACAGAAAGTGTTATGGAATCTTCTTGAAAAATCCATTTTTGCATAAGGGTTTAATAACAGTTTATGTTATCATAACAAAATTTGTTATTTGTCTGACATTGGAGGAAAGCCAAAACAACTTTGGAATAACATTTTTTGTTATGGAAGAATACCTCGAACTGTTATTGGGATGATCGGATTAGTTGTTAAAATAACAAAAAATAATAACAAAGATTTGTTCGAAGAATAACTTAAAATGTTATTAGTCTGTTATTACAATAACGATCCAATAACAAAAAAATCATAACGACTAATAACAAATGTTGTTATAAATATCATAAAATGTTATTGACCTAGTATTTTTAAATATCAAAAAATGTTATTCCCAAGTTATTTCCGTCTGCTCGGGATCTCATTTTAAGGAAAATTTAATGTACTTTTCGAAGGTATTTTTCTTTCATTTAAAGCAACATTTTTCATTTTATTTTATTTTATTTTATTTTATTTTAACATTGCAAAGTTTTTTAGAGTGTTTTCGTAAAATCGCAATAAATCGTGATGGTTACAAGCAACCTCTTAGGTTTATACATCACATTATTTGTAATTTTGCTCTACAACTTTGTGCAACATTGTTACACTCTAAAAAAATACCCTGCAAATTTGGGTGCCAGACTCACCAAAGTGTCTGTCTCAGTTGGTAGACTACACAGCAAAAAATCCGATCCGATCGCATGCAAAAGCATTCACATCACCTTCGTGAAAATAAACACATAATATTACACACTGCATGTAGAATTTTTGCAAACACAAAAAAAAAGTTGCAACCGACGGGATTCAAACCCAGCACCAACAGTAAGGACTGGCGCCTTAGCCCGCTCGGCCATCAGACCAATGATAAGTTCTAAGGATAAACGCATATATGAACTTGACATTTCGGTCAAGTAGGATTCCCATACTGATATGCTACATATTTCAGGGTGTAAAATCACATAACATTGCATGAAATAATGCTATATTTATTTTACACCCAGGCCTTTTACACGCAGCTGGATTACTACTTTTTTAGTTGTGTAGGTATGGTTCCGTTGTGGATCGCTTTTTCATTCTTCTTGGGTATGGTTTTAGTTGTATTCTCCGATTTGTCGAAAATTCTGGTGAACTTCCTTTTCGTTTTTGATGTTTGATCCTCTAGGTGTTGCTCGTAGAACGATCTTTGTCTCGAGAAGAAAGACTGGCAGACCTCTGGCGGAACGTTTCTCGACGCCACAAAACCGACATTTTACAAATTTCACAAAACTGAACCAAAACAACCGAACACCTACGTACGAGAAAGTACACATACAAACACACACAAATTAACGGAAAAACCGAAATTTTTAGTTTCCCTGAAGATGATTCAATAAAAATCGAAACGTTGGATACGACTGCAAGCCGAAAATCCATCTGAAATTACCCTGCATAGTTACAAAAACACGATATTTTAAAATGAAATTTTTTGTTCTACACAGAAAAAAAATCATGGTAATATTACATCTAGAAAGGAGCACATCGTTTATGTCAGAAAAAATGTGTAATTTTACAACTTTTCTGTTGTAATGTCGCTTTTTCAGTCTAAATTAACCTCAATTTCAATTACATCAAAGATGTAATATTCAACCTTCCAAATTTACACAGCTTTTTTACTGCGGAAATGAACACAGCAAAAAATATCATGGTAATATTTCATCTGGGAAGAGGTACGTCTTTCATGTCAGAAAAAATGTGTAATTTTACCTCTGAAAATGTGTAATTTAACCACCTTCTGTTGTAATGTCACTTTTTCAGTCTGAATTGAAGTAAAATTACACCATAAAAGAGGATCTTTAAAAATTACACCTTCTTAATTTACAAAATGTTTTACGGTGAAAAAAATACCTTTCTGGGTTAATCTAGGTTCGAAAAGTACATTCAATTTCCTTTAAAATGAGATGTCCCAATTTTATGTAAAATCGAGTAACAAAAAATGGCAAATTTTTAAAAACTATTTCCGGTGAAAGATACGATACGTTTTATTTGCCAAAATTGTATGGAGATTTTTATGGGTGAACCAGTGACACAAAATGACTTCTTTGGTCAAAGGGAAGGCCATCAACATAGTTAAATAATGTCTTCGATATTTTAAAAAGTGACCACGTTATTGATGGTCCCTAATGGGAAAGTCAAAGGCATTCTAACAGTGTGTAAAAGATTCGTTGTTCAAATCTCGTCCAAAATTTAACTTTATTTTGATGATCGTGCGTGCGGGAGGACGGAAGTTATTTTTTTTCCTGCCGTTCTTCATTCATCAATTTTTGTGGATAAAAAATATAAGTATCTTCGACAGTCCAGACTCGATTATCCGACGGCCTTGGTAAAATTTCACTTCGGATAATCGAATCACGAAAAAAAAAAACAATTTTCGTTGTCTAATTTTTGATTGTGGTTAAGGGTATGACCCCTGAACTACGCTAAAATTATTTAGAGCTTTTAAATCCAAGATGGCGGCAAAAATGTCGGTGATGTAATATTGACTTTAAATTCTTAATTTCTTAATAGGCAATCAACAACTCAAATTTGACCAAAATTAGGTTGCAGAACTCAAATTTTATGTTGAAACAAAAAAAAACGAAAAAAAATGTTTTTTTTTCGTGATTTGATTATCTGAAGTCCCATACAAACCTTCGGATAATCAAAACTTCGGATAATCGAGGCTTCGGATAATGGAGTCTGGACTGTATTATAAAGCATGAGCATAAGCATGAGCATGAGAGACCACCCATGGTTGTCCTTTTCCGTTGCTGAACAGGACCGTAATATCCTATCAATACAACCGACCATACGCTTAAACGATCAAATGATGTTTCCCTTATCAACAGCATGCATGAAAGCGCTGAAAAGATAAAACATCACGATCATCAAAACTAGAGCCGTTGCTAATAGGAAACAGTCGTTGGCCACCAACGGCGCCCACCATGTCAGTTTGTAGATCTCGGGGGATTGGGACTGGAATGTTAGTTAGCACAGGTTGCTACAAAGGGTGGGTTCTATACGATATCCACACCCCCACGTGTGCCGGAAAACTACTTCTACTTGGGATTTTGTTAGTGGGTAAGGGTAATGGCCAGGATTCAACATAGAGGATGATGATGCGACCTAATAATCAATAAATTTTGTTTAATGGTGTGATGTATTATGCATTCTCAAGGCAAACAGTCGGAGTATGCGGATGAGACTATTCCCGGTTATTTGGTGTTGAGTTTAGCATAAATGATTAAATCTTAGACAGCCGGCTGTGGAAAGATAAAACCAAACAAATTGCGAAAACGCGAAACCGCCCGGACCGAAAAACACACACAATCTGGGGGACAACAAAGACGGAAACGGCAACGAAAATCCTGCGTGATGACCGCGACGCGCACCGTTCAAATTCTCCAACGCAACTGTCGGAGTCTGGACTGTATTGTTGTTGTTGTTGATTTTATTAGGGGAACTTTAACCCTATGGGTCATTCGCTCCCGTAGCCTGGACTGTATTATAAAGTCCAACGTAAACGATGTTGACGTTTTTTTTGCAACACGTTTTTTTTTGTTTTTTTTACGGAAATTTGGAAGTTAATTTTGCATTGAAGTCGCTTCGACATCTTCAAGGTTTCGAGCTAGAAATCATTGATAAACGCGTCTTAGTCAATTTCCTGAAAAATGGAAGGGGTCGTACCGACCAACCGTCGCTTCTTCAACGTGCACTCAAAACATGTGACCTTATGCATTTCACAAACCTGAGGTTTTGACCATTTTTCATTCGAAAATCAAAATTTCATCAGCAAATTTATACAGCAAATTATAGTTAAATTAAAGCCTTGTAAAAATATATGGGATGTCAAAATAATATATTGTTATCTATCTGAAAAAGTTAAACGTTATGCCTTTAAAAATATGACAAACAAAAAAAACCCACTAAACTTACCGCAATGTCGAAATCTTTCCCGAGCACGGCTTTGGCCTCGGCGTTCTCGTACGTGACGGTGACCAGCGTCGGATAGATGACCATGTCGAACTTCTTCGGCAACTTGGTGAGGCTTTTAATTATCACCGATGATTGGTCCGAGATGAGCAGGTCCTGCAATTAAAACAGTACCTAATTAGTGTTTTGCTCTGAGAACGTCAGACCAACAACCAATGATCTGCCAAATATTGACTCGGAGTCGCGTCGCGTCGGCTCAGACGGAATTATAAGCCTGGGCAGGGGCAACCCGATATCAACGGGTTCGAATCTCGTAACGGCCGGGATGAGCGGACTGTCAATCTGCATGTTCATCGCAGAAAATCGCGCACTTTGCGCAAAGTCATTCTTTGAGAGCCTATCTTGGCTGAGAATCCCGTCCCGGCCCATCCGCCAAAGGTCGAAAGCAAAACAAATGGGCAAAAAATCAACGCGAACCTCTTTTGCTTCTTGTTTCTTTTTGGCTTTCGGGTGTGGGCACAACTGAAACATCAAATCCAGCCTTGTTTTTTTTCTTTTCTTAAAAGGAGCAAGTTTTGAGTGAAAAGAGGTCAAGTAAGAAGAAGAGAGAGGGGGTTGTATGTTTTCCATTGTTGTTCCGCCGTGCTCTATATTTATCTGGCCGAGATAATTGGTAGTTTTCAGGAGAAAAAGTATCAAAATATTTTGTTGTAAATTTTAAATTATTTATCATCTTACAAAATCTTAATGGAAGAAGGAGAAAAAAAAGAATGGCCGATAAAGATGCTGGGGATGTTCATGTTCAGTTTCGACAGCTTCAAAGTTTCAAACAAATTTCAAATAATTGCTAATTCTTGGTAGTTCAGAAAACAACATTTATGCTTTTTTTCAGTGTTTGTGTCCGCAACTTAAAATAATGCTTGAACAAATTTAAAAAGCTGAATTTATTTTAAATTTATTTTAGTTAATTTCGTTTGTTTCTCTTGTTTAAAAACTAACAATTGTTTTGTGAAATCCATTCAGAGCCTTTTTGTTTTTTTTTTCAGCTGTGCCCGGGCAGACGGCAATCACAAATTTCATGCCATTTCAATAACAAATACTGTTAAAATAACAGAAAGTGATATGTAATCATCTTGAAAAATCCATTTTTGCATAAGGGATTATTAACAGTTTATGTGATCATAACAAAATTTGTTGTTGGTTTGACATTGGTTGAAAACCAAAACAACTTTGAAATAACATTTTTTGTTATGGAAGAATACCTCCAACTGTTATTGGGATGATCGAATTAGCTGTTATAATTACAAAAAAATATAACAAAGATTTGTTCGAAGAATTACTAAAAATGTTATTAGTCTGTTATTGCAATAAGAATCCAATAACAAAAAAATAATAACGACGAATAACAAAACTTGTTATAAATAACATAAAATGCTGTTGGCCTAGTATTTTTAAATATCAAAAAATGTTATTCCTAAGTTATTTCCATCTGCTCGGGTGTGTACGAACTTTATCTGGGCTAGAATTATTATTTTTACTTCAATTCACTCTCCTGATTTTTTGTTGTTTCATTATACGCACTTATTCTTTAAATTATTATAGAAGTTATGGTGTCAATTGGGTTTGGAATGAAAAGCAATATAATTCTACGATATATTTTCAGGTTTGTTAATATTTCTAAACAATTATTTTGAAAATATCTTGAATACGAAGTAATTCATAAATATTCAAGTTTAAAAATAAATATAAAAATATTGTTGTCATCAAAAATTTGATTTCATTTTGTCTTAAGAAAAAATGTTTTTCAATTACATTTATTTTATTTCTTCAGTGTTAAAACTAACAATTGTTTTGTAAAATCATACAAAATTTTTGGGGTTTCTTTCAAATGTGTGTGAAAGTTTTATCTTGGCTTAACCTTTTTTATATTTCAAAAATAAATTTTCCTGTGATTTTTTTCTGTTTTTTTTTTTTTCTTTCTTTGAAATACTATCTCAATGATATTTTTGATGTTTTGTAGAAAAATTGCTAGACAGTTATTTTAAAAATATGTTGAATAAAAATATGTACTCTATTTCAATGGACAAAAAAAAATTGGAAATAGTTTACCCCAAAGTTTAAAAAACAATCCATATTTGTCAAGAAAATCGCCAAAATTTTGATTTCAATTTGTCTTAAATTATATACTGAAAAATAATTTTAAAAAAGGTGCATTTACGGCATATGTTTTGGAGTTTGCACAAAAGTGACAAACAAATATTACAAAAGAAAAACCTGTATAACCTTTACAATTGTACAATTACAGTTTTTAAACATAGTTTTAAAAATTTATAATCAAATTAAAAATTTTCAAGCTTTTCATTTTAAATTTAAATTGAAAAAAATATAACTTTAGGAAACAATATGGTCTCTTATGTATTTTGTTATTTTTCGACAGAAGCCTTTAAACAATTTATCTGTAGATTTGCCAAAAATTTTTAGTATTTCTTTGTGCCCTATTTTTTGTAAAATTGAGCTTGAGATTTGAAATTAAATTTTCACATTCACTTCAAAAAAGCATAAGTTTTAAAGACACAGAAGGGCACTTTAAAATTAAAAAAATTAAATAAATCCATTATGCTAAAAGCAGTAACACAAATTCATACAAAAAATCTTAAAAAAGGAAAATATTTTGATTCCGTTGTTGTCTTGAAAGTCAAAATACTTTAGAGCGCTTAAACCAGGGGTGCTCAAAGTTTTTGAACGGTGGGCCAAATTTTAAGCTCACAAGAGATTGCGGGCAAACTGTGAAAAAAGTGATTATTTAAAAAAAAATGATTATTACAATCTTTCAGACTGAGAATACGTTGATCAGCTGGTCTTTAAACATAACAGTACAAAAAATTACACTTTTTCAAAAACTTTGCTAAAAAGGCTTTTAATCAGTTGGTTCAAATTTGATAATCAAAAAAAATTAAAAATCTGGCTGCTGCAAATATTTTGATAAAAGTTTGTATACCACGGGTCAAGATCGTGGGGTGGTTGATTATTTGGTGGCTAAAGGCGATCATAATTTTTCAAATATAATATAAAAATACAAAGGTATTTAATTAAACGCACTTGAATTTTCCCTAAATTTTAATTACTAAAAAAATGTTGATTTTATTTTTAAAGTGAAAAAGGGGGTTTCAACAAATATTCTTCCAATTTCACTAACGTTTTAATAAAGTTGGGTATGCCTTAATACTTTGGTCACCCCTTAAACAAAAAAAAATATTAAAAATAAAAAATATATGCAAAAATTTCCTAAGCATAAAAAAACTGAAAGAAGATAATCAAAATTAATAACAAAATGAAGATTCCTAAAACAGATATCTATGATTGCGTAAAATCTCATAAAAAAAAAAACAAAAAAGAATCATCCCTCGACCACTGCTCTCTCTCTCTCTCTCCCTCTCTCTCTCTCTCTGGCCAGTCAACGGTTTTCATCACGCTGTCTGCGGCATTGCCGATGGCTCAAGGCTCCAGTTCAAGGCGGCCGGTTGTGCAGGATGATTTTGTTCTACATAAAGTAAAAAGTGGCCGCACTTCACTTCTGCCTCGGATGGCATCCGAAAGAAGGCAAACTACGGATAATGATACGTTTTGTTACGACGCGATATGACTGGGTGCTTTTTTTTCTTTTTGGCTCGTTCTTGGCCACGGCGGCGGCCTCCAGAAGAAGACGTGCGCAACTTCTCGAGCCATGAAGCGCCATCAGACAAGAACCAAAACAACGCCGAGATAGTGTGGTCTCCCGTTGGTGGGGGGATAGAGGGAGAAAGAATCATTCCCGGAATGATGGCCGCGATGCGAAAAAAAAGCGGAAAACATAAACTAACGAGAATACACAAGTCATAAAAGTAATTTAGATCAGAAAATCATCACGAGCGCGCGGCCGCGCGGTAAAAGCTAATGGCCCGGGCAGACGGTAATAACAAAATTGATAATATTTCAATAACAAATCCTGTTAAAATAACAAAAAGTGTTATTATTTTAACCTGAAGTTCAACTTCAAGAAGAAAAAATAATAACAGTTTCTGATAAAATAACAAAATTTGGTATTGAAGTGATATTATATTGAAAATGTTTAATAACACGCCAATAAGAGGAAATGTTATACATTTCAAAAACTCTCCTAATAACAAAATTTGTTATTCGTTCGGTATACTGACTTAGAAATAAAATTACCACAAATCGCACAAATGGAAAAGTTTCTAAGTGTCCATAACACAATCTGTTATTATTTTTTCTTTTGTTAAATATGTTTAGATCTTTGGGATAATTTTGTCTAATTTCGTCGGGGTCAATATTTTGACCCCGATGGGGTCAAGCTTTTGAAATGGGGTCCTTAAGCTAAAATTATTCTAAAAAGTTGAAATTTTGGAAGTTGATTTTTTAAATTATTTGATATACCCCCTAAGGGACATTGCTAAAATTGGCTAGAACTATGGGATAATTTTTACCAATTTCGTCGGGGTCATTATTTTGGCCATGAAATGGGGTCCTTAAGCTAAAATTATTCTAAAAAGTTGAAATTTTGAAAGTTGATTTTTTTTATTATTTGATACTCCCTAAGGGACTTTGTTAAAATTGGCTAGAACTATGGGATAATTTTGACCAATTTCGTCAGGGTCATTATTTTGGCCATGAAATGGGGTCCTTAAGCTAAAATTATTCTAAAAAGTTGAAATTTTGAAAGTTGATTTTTTTAATTATTTGATATACCCCCTAAGGGACTTTGCTAAAATTGGCTAGAACTATGGGATAATTTTTACCAATTTCGTCGGGATCATTATTTTGGTCATGAAATGGGGTCCTTAAGCTAAAATTATTCTAAAAAGTTGAAATTTGAAAGTTGATTTTTTTAATTATTTGATATACCCCCTAAAGGACTTTGTTTAAAATGGTTAGAACTATGGGATAATTTTGACCAATTTCGTCGGGGTCGTTATTTTGGCCATGAAATGGGGTCCTTAAGCTAAAATTATTCTAAAAAGTTGAAATTTTGAAAGATGATTTTTTTAATTATTTGATATACCCCCTAAGGGACTTTGTTAAAATTGGCTAGAACTATGGGATAATTTTGACCAATTTCGTCAGGGTCATTATTTTGGTCATGAAATGGGGTCCTTAAGCTAAAATTATTCTAAAAAGTTGAAATTTTGAAAGTTGATTTTTTAATTATTTGATATACCCCCTAAGGGACTTTGTTAAAATTGGCTAGAACTATGGGATAATTTTGACCAATTTCGTCAGGGTCATTATTTTGGCCATGAAATGGGGTCCTTAAGCTAAAATTATTCTAAAAAGTTGAAATTTTGAAAGTTGATTTTTTTAATTATTTGATATACCCCCTAAGGGACTTTGCTAAAATTGGCTAGAACTATGGGATAATTTTTACCAATTTCGTCGGGGTCATTATTTTGGCCATGAAATGGGGTCCTTAAGCTAAAATTATTCTAAAAAGTTGAAATTTTGAAAGATGATTTTTTTAATTATTTGATATACCCCCTAAGGGACTTTGTTAAAATTGGCTAGAACTATGGGATAATTTTGACCAATTTCGTCAGGGTCATTATTTTGGTCATGAAATGGGGTCCTTAAGCTAAAATTATTCTAAAAAGTTGAAATTTTGAAAGTTGATTTTTTTAATTATTTGATATACCCCCTAAGGGACTTTGCTAAAATTGGCTAGAACTATGGGATAATTTTTACCAATTTCGTCGGGATCATTATTTTGGTCATGAAATGGGGTCCTTAAGCTAAAATCATTCTAAAAAGTTGAAATTTTGAAAGTTGATTTTTTTAATTATTTGATATACCCCCTAAAGGACTTTGTTGAAAATGGTTAGAACTATGGGATAATTTTGACCAATTTCGTCGGGGTCATTATTTTGGCCATAAAATGGGGTCCTTAAGCTAAAATTATTCTAAAAAGTTGAAATTTTGAAAGTTGATTTTTTTAATTATTTGATATACCCCCTAAGGGACTTTGTTAAAATTGGCTAGAACTATGGGATAATTTTGACCAAATTCGTCGGGGTCATTATTTTGGCCATGAAATGGGGTCCTTAAGCTAAAATTATTCTAAAAAGTTGAAATTTTGAAAGTTGATTTTTTTAATTATTTGATATACCCCCTAAGGGACTTTGTTAAAATTGGCTAGAACTATGGGATAATTTTGACCAATTTCGTCAGGGTCATTATTTTGGTCATGAAATGGGGTCCTTAAGCTAAAATTATTCTAAAAAGTTGAAATTTTGAAAGTTGATTTTTTTAATTATTTGATATACCCCCTAAGGGACTTTGCTAAAATTGGCTAGAACTATGGGATAATTTTTACCAATTTCGTCGGGATCATTATTTTGGTCATGAAATGGGGTCCTTAAGCTAAAATTATTCTAAAAAGTTGAAATTTTGAAAGTTGATTTTTTTAATTATTTGATATACCCCCTAAAGGACTTTGTTGAAAATGGTTAGAACTATGGGATAATTTTGACCAATTTCGTCGGGGTCATTATTTTGGCCATAAAATGGGGTCCTTAAGCTAAAATTATTCTAAAAAGTTGAAATTTTGAAAGTTGATTTTTTTAATTATTTGATATACCCCCTAAGGGACTTTGTTAAAATTGGCTAGAACTATGGGATAATTTTGACCAAATTCGTCGAGGTCATTATTTTGGCCATGAAATGGGGTCCTTAAGCTAAAATTATTCTAAAAAGTTGAAATTTTGAAAGTTGATTTTTTTAATTATTTGATATACCCCCTAAGGGACTTTGTTAAAATTGGCTAGAACTATGGGATAATTTTGACCAAATTCGTCGAGGTCATTATTTTGGCCATGAAATGGGGTCCTTAAGCTAAAATTATTCTAAAAAGTTGAAATTTTGAAAGTTGATTTTTTTAATTATTTGATATACCCCCTAAGGGACTTTGTTAAAATTGGCTAGAACTATGGGATAATTTTGACCAATTTCGTCAGGGTCATTATTTTGGCCATGAAATGGGGTCCTTAAGCTAAAATTATTCTAAAAAGTTGAAATTTTGAAAGTTGATTTTTTTAATTATTTGATATACCCCCTAAGGGACTTTGCTAAAATTGGCTAGAACTATGGGATAATTTTTACCAATTTCGTCGGGATCATTATTTTGGTCATGAAATGGGGTTTCAAGCTAAAATTAATCCGATAAATTAACTTTTGAGAGTTCTTTTTTTTTATTTTGTTATATTCCCTAACGGAATTGATTTATTTATTGGGAATTTTTGAAGTGTGAATAACAAAAACTGTTATTATTTTCACAGAGCCAGGAAGTCGGAGCTGACGTTGAAGTTCGAGCTGGAGTGTGACCTCGGAGACTGCATCGGATTCATCTAATTTTCAGCAACTTTTACTTGGAATCGGAATCTGTGAAGTCGGGTATTTTTGGAGAGCTAAAGTCGTCGTTGACGTCATATCCTGCATCCAGAGTCGGAGTTGTCTTCAAAGTATGGATTCAAAGTCGCTTGGAGGTACCCGACTCTGCAGCCCTGACTAGTACAGAGGAGCAAGCTTCCCTGCACCGTGCGGTACACGCGGTTCACTTGTCCCTCGGGTTTGCTTTGCGCCTGCTTTGTTCGGTTTACACCCGTACCCGACTCTCTCGAGCCGAGGGTATTTTGGTTCAACGTACCAGCGCACCACGACACTCTCGGTTCGTCGCCTCGGTTGTGTGTCTGGCACTCACCCGAGGCATGAACCCAGCTTATAAACCAAGGTGCTTCACTCGGCACGAGCCGAGGTACGTGCCGTGGTACGCGCTGGCGGTACAAACCGGTTTCAATACCACGGCGCGTACCACGGCACGCTGGGTTCATGCCTCGGGTGAGTGCCAGACACACAACCGAGGCGACGAGCCGAGATTGTCGTGGTGCGCTGGTACGATGAACCAAAATACCAACACACAATGGGTTCAGGCTCGAGCCGAAGCTAGAAAACCAAACCCGCGGTGTGCGTTGACACTGGCGCATGGGAAGCTTGCAGAGGAGTTATGGCAACTGCAGGTTTATTTGCAAATTACAAATAAACCAAAACAATAACTTTTTTTGTTATGGAGACATACCAGTTCAATAACATTTTTTGTTATTATGCTGCTCCACCTCTCCGCACAAAATAACAAATCTTGTTATTCCTTCATGATTCCTTCTGTGTTATTGGTTTGTTATTGCAATAACAACATAATAACAGTTTAAGTTATTCTTCGAACAAATCTTTGTTATTGATTTTTGTTATTTTAACAACTAATCCGATCATCCCAATAACATATTTCGATCTTCTCACAATATCAATAACTGACCTTCCCAAGTTATTTCCGTCTGCTCGGGGGAAGAGAAATAGAGGAGCCTAACAAAACATAAAACGAGCCTCCAGAGAGAGGGGGCCGTCCCGGGCAGCGTTGCCACAAGTACAGATATTTTTGGCACAGACCAAACACTCAAACGAATTATTTTTACAGTTAAAATACACTTGAGTAGTTTTTGTAAACTGCACTAAAAAGATAAACATTTTTTGAATCTTTTTACTTGTTTAGTTTTTGATAAAAATGTTTTTCTTTAAAGTTATACTTGATTGAGTGTTTGGTATGTGCCAAAAATATCTGTACGTGTGGCAAGCCTGGTCCCGGGTTCGATCCCAGGTCGAGCAACCCCAGCGTAAAAGAACAAAGCGGGTTTTTTTTTGTTCTTTTCCGAATTCTGGTTGGCTCCAGCGTTACATAAAGCCCCATTCGAAACGCAAATGGCCGGGATCACTTTTTAACTACATGCTTCAAGCCAAATTTTCTTTAAAATAGAGAAGCAACCTTACCTGATTAAGCTTATTATTGGCACAGAAGAAACCTAACGTCGCTATTAAGTCGATTATCACAGCCTGGGTTTCGCCCTTCTCCTCCGACTTGGGGACGCAGTACTGCAGCAGGATGCTGACCACGTCCAGGAACTTGAACGAGAGATTCTCCTCCGCTAGCACCAGCTGTGAGAAAAGAGAAGAACGGAAAGTTAGCAAAATCATCAAGGATGAAAAAGTTACCTATGGAACTTTAGTAGGAATTTAACATTCTTACAAAATTTCAGAATTATATAAAAATACGCTTGAATGAAAATCACAAATATTTTTGATACAGTTTGCATTTTTTTAGAACTATCACGAAGAAAAAGATGGCAATCAACTCTTTAGTAGAAAGTGTTCATTTCTAAACCAATATCATCTAATTCAGCTCTTCTCAACCTTCTTCTAGGCTGGTACCCCCTACCATATAAATCAAGTAGGCCCGGTACCCCCGTTGAGAATCACTGATCTAATTAAACTGACAAATGGATCCTGAGATAACGCCTAGCATACTTCGAGCCAAACATTTCATTAGGGCACAAAACCAAAACGTAAACATTCGGGATTATTCCACTTTTCCATTCATTAGTACACTCAGATTGATAACAAACAATTTCCTATTGAAAAAATCAAAAACACAAAAGGGCACATAACAATGTTCACTCCAAACCAAAAAAAAAGTTCAAATGTGCCCTTTAATTTTTCATTAAGTTCTCGTACTTGAGGAACTTTTTGTGTTATAAAGTGAACTTTTCATACATTCTTAACACTAATTCACTTAAAAAAAAAGTTTTGTTACTTTTCACCTAGGATTTCTGCAAAGAAAAACTTCGTCAAAAAACAATATTTAATACGGTCCCGCGGCTGCTGTTCAGTACACTTTTGAAGATTTTTTATGTTTCACATACCTTATCTACACTATTCAATCACAAAACTTCACCAATAATCAAAATTTCCTCATTATTTCTAACTAAACAAAAGGGCCCGTAAACATCATTCAAAACAACAATCCGGTGACAGCGCTTTAGTGCCCTTTCAGCTTTTTTTTTTAGAAAGGGCCCATTATGAACAACAGTTGGAAAGTTAAAAGGGCCCAATAACGATTTTTTTTAAATTATGATTTTTATTGAGAAAATCAACAAAAATTAAGAAGCATTTAAGCAGAGTTGAGGATAATGATGTGTTTTATCGTAGCATCAGTAAAAATACCATCAGTCAAGCTTATTTTTTAAATAGGAATTGAAACTAGTTGTCCACTTTTTGCAAGCGATTTTTGGTTTTGTGCCCTAATGAAATGTTTGGCTCGACTTCTTGTCATTTTGAGCGTAACATTTCAAAAGGGCATAGAAGCTTTGTAAACAAAGAATCACTCAAATGCTTACTTACATAAGGTGAAAGAGGATACATTATTTGTTTACAAAACTAACGTGCCTTTTTAAATGAAAAACACGATTCATTAAAATTATAAAAGTGCTCCATTCCATAACAATGCCTTGAGATATCACACGAAATAAAGCGGCCAAGCCTACTGCTTGAGATTTACCACAGAGATGATTTGTTCAATTCGATATAAAAATAAAGGCCAGCAAACATTGCTTATTTGCTGAAATTTAGTTAAGTTTTACTTAATTTACATTCAAATGAAATTTCAGTAAACGATTCAGTGATTTAGATTTTAATGAATTCTTCTACTGAAATTTCAGTGAAAATGGTTGTCAAAACCACTGAAATGTCATCAAAAGAAATGTCAAAATATTTTGCAGAAAATTCAGTAATTTTCTTGTGTCAGTTTGACACATCATTTACTGAAGAATCGTCATCTGCTGCTGGTTATTCAGTTATCAAGATTTGATTATGATGCATTTATTTTTCAAATCACATTTTAAATTAAGCAATACCAAAAATAATAATATTTTTATCATTTATTTTTAAAATACTAGTTATGTTGTGACTTGCCGTAATTATTGTATTTCGTTTGATTGGTGGTTTGTGCAATCCTTCAAACCGAAATAAAACAACTGGTTAGCATCGAGGCTTTTTTTCACATTTTTTAAAACCTTTGTTTCTAAAAAAAACACTATACAAAATTGAAAAATCAAACACAACACATTTGAAAGAGGATTTTCCCTTGGCAGTTACCAATAAATAAGTCATAAGTGACAGTTAGCTTATATCTGCAAGCCCATGCATCCAATTGAAATGGGGTCAAAGACAAACTTATAGGAAATTGGACGAGCTTTCCGGTAAAAATATTTTCGAGACTGAAAAATCAAGTCTGTCATATAGAAATTGCCAAAAACCATAAAAAACCTATTTTTTCAACATTTTTATTTTTAAAACCGCTGTAACTTCATAAGGATTGGACTTAGGACAATGATCAATATGGAGACTTTTATGTAAAATTGTCTGGAGAATCGACTCTCGTGTTCGGTTTTTGAAAATTTTGCCGATTAGAGCACTTTTGAAAAAAACAGTTTCAGTAAATGATTTTTGTATTTGTTTTAGGTGAGTTGCTCCATCCTGCATTTTTCGTGAGTCTTTTTGTAACATCTTAGGCTATTTTCACAAAAATTTTGAACGAAAAAAAATCGTGGGCTCACCTTTAAATTTGACTTTTAAACTTAAAAATCAAAAAATCTCATAAAAGTGGAGTGCTCTTTTCTTTCAGTGTATTTTTTTTCGGAAAGCCCGTCAAATTTCCTACAAGTTTGTCTTTGACCACCTTTTGATACGATGCAACGGCTTCGAGATACAGCAATATTTAAATTACGAAATACATAAATATTTAAAACACATACGGCCTTCTCAAATGTCATTATCGAGTGTAACTGGCTCCATATACACAAAAATGGCTTTTATAGGCCTAGGATAACATGTCTACAAAGTTTCATTGAAATCGGAGAGGGTCGAGAAAAAAGTACCTAAAAAATTCTTTTTTTGGGCTGGAATTGCTCTCTTGCAAAATCCATTTTTGCATAAGAGTTTAATAACAGTTTATGTTATCATAACACAATTTGTTTTTGTTTATGGAAGAATACCGCCAACTGGTCTTGGGATGATCGGATTAGTTGTTAAAATAACAAAAAATATTAACAAAAAATTCATAACGACGAATAACAAATCCATAAAATGTTATTGGCCTAGTATTTTCATTTCAATTCATTTTATTAGGTTGCTTTAACAATTACATTGGTGCAGTTGTTAGCTGATTTGTTCAAAATGGGGAGAGAGTTTACTGGTACTAAGGAGAACGAATTAGACAGAGAAGAAAAAAAAATGCAAAAATAACCTTCGAAATAGCTAATAGATGTGGGATAGTTAGAGGAAAGGAGTCTAGTATTTTCAAATATCATAAAATGCTATTCCCAAGTTATTTCCGTCTGCTCGGGATTCCCAGCAATGTTTTCGTTCATTGCCGAATTTCAGCAATTACAGATTACTGAATCGCATGCAGGATTTTTATTTTTCTATAATGACAATCCGAAATTTCTGTGTACACTCAGAATCAGAATTATTCCTTAAATAGTTACTTTTTATCCTTTTCTTTGGCAAGGAGATAAGGATGCAATAAAAAATCTTTTTTTTTTACTTTTTTACCAAAACATCAATACTTGTTTGGCTCTTTCTATAAAACTTTATTACTTAGAATTATTTTTGAATTTCTTGTGAATTTTGTAAATTTCTTTGATGGCTTTCAACACTTCTTTTTAAATTTTATCAAATGTGTTTAAAGATTAAGCTGCCAAAAATTAAAAATTTCATTTCTAAATTTTTGTGATTTTTTACATTGATTGAAACATGAACAATTCTTATGAAATTTTGCTTTAGATTTATATATGCTGTCCTTTTTCAGAAAAAAAACTGTTTTATTCGAATTTGTAAAGATTTTAAACAAATTACCTTAATTTTTAGATTATTAAAACCATGAGTCGTTCTCATTATATTTTTTTTTTCGAAAGAGATTGTTATTATTATTTATTATTGTTGTTAGATTAACACTTGTACCACCAACGGGGTCAAAACTTACGCGAAGCACCAACGGGGTCAAAAAAGTTGGAAATGCACCTTCATCCGGCTGTATCTCGGCGAAAACTCAACCGATTTGGATGATTCTTGTTGCATTCGATCCGAAAGAATGTCAAAAATCACCTCCAACAAGGTAGATTCAAAACAGATGCGTCTATCTTAAGTTATAATAAAAAAGGCATTTCCAACTTTTTCCAAGGGTTGTATGAGCCGGTGGAGTTGCACTTCCAACTTTTTTGACCCCGTTGGGGCTACAAGTGTTAATATTTTTAAGCAGACCTTTGAAAATAAAATCAATTTTGAAAACTTTGAAACCTGAGCAACTAATAAAAAAATATTTTAGAGGGTTTGTATCCTATCGAACTACTGAGAATGATATGTTTACACTTTTTTTGATTTTGTAACCTCTTCAAGCATTAATAAAACCTTTAAGAAATATTTAAAAAAGTTTTTTTTTATTAGTTTTGAAATTATTCTCATTTGTTTTTGTTTTTGGGGCATTATTTCTATTTTGTTACACTCCAGTTCATATCCCATACTAACTTTAATCATGCACCATCTTCAAATCTCAAAACCCCGCATCCAATTTGGAACCCGAAATTTCGCACGCGGGAAAAATCCTCCCAAGTGTGGCTTATTCATTTTCTTTCCTCGTCGGCGGCAAGGATTTTCCAACCCGACGAGGTTGTTTTGTAAACAAAGGGTGAATCTTTGGGTTGATTGTTTGCCAGGGAAAAACAACCCGAGACTGATGAGCTGAGCTGAATTTTTCAATCAAAAAAGTTTCAACCGCTCTGTCAATATTGTTCTTTGGCAGTGATTTTAATTAGGTTTGTTAGCGATGGTTATCGGAGAGGTGTGACGGGTTATCTTTTGCCGGTTTTGATTTGTCTGATGGCCAGAGAAAAAGTTGTTCAATTTTTAAGAGAGGAACTGTCGGTGTGAGTTTCGCACTCAAACTTCCGGGGAAAACGGAGCATTTTGAAAACTTTTTCACTATCAATTTATAAATTTTACCTATTTGCTTCGAAATGGTAATGGAAGCTCCACTCTCGAAAGTTTGGCAAAAAATCCCTCGAAAAACCTTAGATAAATCCATTTGGCCAGAGTGGAATTCGCAGCGCGCAATCAGTGCTGAAAGCTGAGCAAACGAAAAGCCATTCGATGATGATGTTTGCCGAATTCTCCGGGCGAGCATTTTGTGGTGGGAAAGGTAATATTAGAACAGGCAAATTTATGCATATCGAAAATATGGCCCTCCTCTGAGACTTCATCTCGCAGAGTGTTTGGCGATTGTTTGGCTTGGCGAGTGTAGAAAAACTTGTGGAGTGTAGGAATGACGGTTCAGTGCGTTTTTAACGCCGAGAGCTGCGAGTGCAAACATATTTTATCGTGTTGAAAATTCATATTTATTTATCGAAAGCAAAAATGAATTGTGTCTAGGTTTGATTTCAAATTTGATATTTCAAACTAATGTTAGTCATTTATTCAGTTTGGATCAGCATCTAAAATTACTGTCCAAACCGACGTAATCGACAGGTTAGATATAGAAATCACGTTGAGACGAAATTGAACAGCCCTTTAATACTATTTCTATCAACATGTTCAAATATAGTTTTAAAAGCAAAATCATTAATTTGTTATAATTTCAAAAATATCTTAATCGTATGATAAATTAAGAATGTCTTATTTTTGGCATTCATTTATTTATTTTTGATTATTTTTTGCAAAATCAAATAAACTACTATCAAGAAATATATGTTTTAAAATAAAAGCTATAAAATAGGACTAACATGAAAATTCACGGAAATTCTGGTTTGCAATCCATTTTTTTTCTGCTGAATAGGTTTATAAAATAAAATCGAACAGTGTTTATATTGTTTTACATTTCACAACTTCATCGACACGAAAAAAATACAGGATTTGCTCCAGTTTACTTGAATAAAATCAATACCAGCAGGTCAATATTGATATTGATATTGAATATTTATCCAACATTGTTCTTTCCCTCCTTCTAAATATGTCTTAATTAAAAAAGGAAAATCAAAAATTTTAAGCCCTTCGAGCAGTTCTCTACGAAATCGGCCTATTTCGTGCAGTTTTTTATTTGGCTTAACGGAGCCATTTTGTGTCATTGGTTCAACCACACAAGGCTCCATAGAATTTTGACAGCTGAGCAGTTCTCTTAGATTTCGGTCATTCGTTTTTTTTTTGTATTTTTTAATCCGACTGAAACTGTTTTGGTGCCTTCGGTATGCCCAAAGAAGCCATTTTGCATCATTAGTTTGTCCATATAGTTTTCCATACAAATTTGGCAGCTGTCCATACAAAAATGATGCATGAAAATTCAAAAATCTGTATCTTTTGAAGGAATTTTTGGATCGATTTGGTGTTGTAGGTATGGATACGGACTAAACTGGAAAAAAATGATACAAGGTAAAAACAATTTTGGTGATTTTTGATTTAACTTTTTGTCACTAATTTTTTTTTTTTCATTTTCTAATATGTTTTAGGAGATATCAAATGTCAACTTTTTCAGAAATTTTCAGGTTGTGTAAAAAATCATTGACCAAGTTATGAATTTTTGAATCAAAACTATTTTTTTCAAAAAATCGCAATATTGGTCGCAATTTTTTTTACACTTAATTTTTCGATGTAAAATCAAATTTGCAGTCAAAAAGTACCTAAGTGAAATTTTGATAAAGTGCACCGTTTTCAAGTTAAGTCCATTTTCAGGTGACTTTTTTGATTATAGTCGCAGTTTTTCATTTTTTTAAATTAGTGCACATGTTTGCTCACTTTTGAAAATAATATTTTTGAAAAGCGGAGAAAATTCTCTACATTTTGCTTTTTTGAACTTTGTTGATACGACCCTTAGTTGCTGAGATATTGCCATTCAGTGGTTTAAAAACAGGAAAATTGATGTTTTCTAAGTCTCACCGAAACAACCCACCATTTTCTAATGTCAATATCTCAGCAACTATTGGTCCGATTTTCAATGTTAAAATATGAAACATTCGTAAAATTTTCCGATCAGCCTTCCAAAAATATTTTTTTCAATGATGGGCAAATATGCGCACTAATTTAAAAAAATGAAAAACTGCGACTATTTTCAAAAAAAGTCACCTAAAAATGGATTAAACTTGAAAACGGTGCACTCTATCAAAATTTCACTAAAGTACTTTTTGATTGCAAATTTGATTTTACATCGAAAAGTGAAGTTGTCAAATTTTTGCGATCAATATTTAGATTTTTTGAAAAAATCAGTATTGATTAAAAAATTCATAACTCGCATCAAAAAATTTTTGCACAACCTGAAAATTTCTGAAAAGTCTGAAATGTCCTCTAAAACAAATCAAAAAATAAAAAAAAATAAAATAGTGTTTTTGCCTTCCTCACCTTACTGAGGAAAGGCTATAAAATCACTCAAAAAATGAACTTCTTAATTTGACCACCTAGACCCACCTTCACGTATACATATCGACTCAGAATCATGTTCTGAGCAAATGTCTGTGTGGATGTGTGTAGGTGGGTGGACAAAAAATTGTCACTCGATTATCTCCGGATTGACTTTACGGATTTTGACCGTTTTGGTCTCATTCGATCCGTCTTGGGGTCCCATAAGTCTCTATTTAAAATCAGCAAGTTTAGTTAAGTACATCAAAAGTTATGCTAAAAAAACGATTTTGACTACATTTCAGAAGATTGTAAAAAGGGTGGTTTTTGTAAGAAACCCCGTCTTGCTATACATTTTTAGAAAGGTATTGAAAATACCTTTCCAACGATACCAAAACAATGTAGATCTGACAACCCTATCAAAAGTTATAAGCACTTAAGTGTTATTTACCCACTTTTTTGAGGCCGGATCTCATATATTTTGATGAAAACGTTGTCCGGATCTAGCATGCGACCCATCGTTAGATGAGTAATCAAAAGATCTTTCCAACGAGCCCAAAACATTGAGGATCTGACAACCCTATCAAAAGTTATAAGCACTTAAGTGTTGCTTATCCACTTTTTTTAGGCCGGATCTCATATATTTTGATGAAAACGTTGTCCGGATCTAGCATGCGACCCATCGTTAGATGGGTAATCAAAAGACCTTTCCAACGAGCTCAAAACATTGAGGATCTGACAACCCTATCAAAAGTTATTAGCACTTAAGTGTTGCTTATCCACTTTTTTTAGGCCGGATCTCATATATTTTGATGAAAACGTTGTCCGGATCTAGTATGCGACCCATCGTTAGATAGGTAATCAAAAGACCTTTCTAACGAGCCCAAAACATTGAAGATCTGACAACCCTATCAAAAGTTATAAGCACTTAAGTGTTGCTTATACACTTTTTTGAGGCCGGATCTCATATATTTTGATGAAAACGTTGTCCGGATCTAGCATGCGACCCATCGTTAGATGGGTAATCGAAAGACCTTTCCAACGAGCCCAAAACATTGAGAATCTGACAATTCTATCAAAAGTTATAAGCACTTAAGTGTTGCTTATCCACTTTTTTGAGGCCGTGTTATTTGCAATTAAGTTTTCATAATCCTGTTTGTTAAAGCCTGATCTCTAATATTTTGGTTAAAATGGTAGATGGATCCATTATGCGACCCGTCATTGGATTATTACAAAAACTTCACCGCCGTCATCGTCGGCCTGGATTTCTAACGTTTCCCCCAAATTGACTTAATGCACGGGCTGATTCTCTCAGTTTTTTTCTCGCAAACGACATTTTCTTTGAACAAAAATGAAACTCAGAATTACTAGGTTGCTTTTTTCAGAATGAAGTTTATTTTTGAATATTGATTTAATCCGGGAGTTCCATCAATCAATCTTTCTTGAAAACCGTTAGTTTGAGAACTGGAATAATCTAAGTCATCGTCTCGTAGCCGCAGTACCACCCAGTTCCGTCTAAACCCAGTTGCTGCTCAGCTAGTTCTTTAGGTTCTGATTGCACTCCGCCACCAGCAAGAGGTTGTCCACTTAGAGCAGATCGTCGTCGACTTGGTTCCGAACGCCATCCAGTAGCTCACTATCGAACTGGTCCTGTTCCAGTTCGTGGGCATTTTTCCATCGGTGCAAGAATGATATAGAGCCCTCGTAATGATTGCCACCTTCTCTGGCTCTGGCTGGCGCCTCTCACTTCCGTCGGATGCAATCCGGGTCAACAACGACGACGACGGTGGTGATCTACTGCCAAGAACCCGTGCCAACCCGGAACAAGTTCGTTAAAAAACATGGACCGGTAAAGGTCGATTGCTTAAACGGCAGCCACCAGTGGGCACCGGAGCCGCACAGCTTCGTGAGTGACATCGTTCCCGCAAAAAGTGTAGTACAACACCTGAAAGACGAAGAAAATAGGAAAATTGAGTGATCCCTTTTCCCAACCAAATAACTCTCAAAACTCACCAAAAAACTGCGAGCGATCAGTTCCAGCTGGTAACGCACTCGGGAACCAGAAGCAATGAGCTATTTTGCACAACGGTCCAGAAATTCATAAAATTCTGAAAAATTCACTTTATCTGATCGAGACATGACCAACAATATGAACTGCAGTGGAGTGCGAAGATTGTTTTGACAGTTTTCTGATGGAGAAAACAAACAACACTCGACGAGGGGAGCGTGGATGGAAAATAGTGTGGTAGGGTGTGTAACCGGGTGATCTGTCGGAGTGGTCGGAGTCGTAGAATTATAAATACAGACAAAACAATGTAAATGGGTCAATGTCGGGAAATGTGAATTTCAGAAATTGTTGCCTTCCTCACTTTACTGAGGGAAGGCTATATTGCGGATTTCAGAGATTTTTAGACAATCGTGCAATTTGTGGAAAGCTCTCCAACAAAGTGCACACCTCAAACTACAGCAGAAAAAAACTATCCAAGACACACACCCTATTTTGAAACTGTTCTAAAGTGGTCGAAAGTAACAAAGCTCAGTCTAGACACGCACCACTCTAGGCAAGAGGGGGGGAGAAGGGGTAGGATTTCAAGAGTGCAAATATTTGGTGTGCAGATATTATTTGCAAGGGTGGAGAATTTGGTGCAAAGTGTGCAATACAATCACTCGAAAAATGAACAATCATGCGACCCATCCTTGAATGCATAATTAAAAGACCTATACAACGCGTCCAAAAGATATAACAGAGAAAAGGGATTTGTAAGTTGGACTTTTATTTTACCACTAAAACTATAAAAATGTGAGGAAGGCATCAACCACCTTACGGTGGATTAAGTAACGTTTTTTTTGCAAATCTTACTTGAATTAAAAATCACCGATATTTTTTTCCAGTGTAGTCCGTATCCATACCTAAAACTTTGCCGAAGACACCAAATCGATCAAAAAATTCCTTCAAAAGATACAGATTTTTGAATTTTAATACATCATTTTTGTATGGAAAATAATATGGACAAACTAATGATGCAAAATGGCTTCTTTGGGCATACCGAAGGCACCAAAAAAGTTTCAGTCGGATTAAAAAATACAAAAATTAAAATTGAAGAAAAAAGACCGTTTTCGTAGAAAATTGCTCAGCTGTCCATACAAAAATGGTACGTAAATATTCGAACATCTGTATCTTTTGGAGTAATATTCTGATCGGTTTGGTGTCTTGGGCAAAGTTTCAGGTATTGATGAAGACTGTTAAAAATAATGTACGCGGAAAAAAATTGGGCGATATTTTATTTTTAATATTTTACCAAATTTTATATTTTTTTTGAAAATTGTTGGTATGTTTTAGAGGACATAAAACAAAAACCTTTGAGCCAAATAAAAGTGTGGATAAAAATGTTGCGGCCAAGTTAAGTTATGTTTCTATTTTTTGGAAAAATATAAATTTTGCTTGATTTTATTTTTGGCTTCAGTTTTGAATTTAGAATCATATTTGCTATCGAAAAATACTTTCTAGAATTTGCTAAAGTTTACCGTTTTCAAGATATAGCGAAAACAAATTGGAATCAACTCTTACATTTAAAAATGGCGTAATATTGAATATTTAACCATTATGAAGTGTTATCTTGATTAAAAAAAAGGATTTTTTAGGATCAGAAAATTTTACAAAGTTTCTTTTTTATAACATTCAAATTAGGACCATTACCTAGTTTCTGAGATGTTGGTGCCTGAAAGTAAAAAGCTTGGGAATGGACAATCATGGACTCTTTTTTAAGCATCAAAAACCTAACATTTTTCAGTAAAAATTAAACTTTAAGTCGCTATATCTTGAAAACGGACCACTTTATAAAAAAAACTGTACAGTACTTTTCGATTGCAAATATGATTTTACATTCAAAACTGAAGTCAAAATAAAATTTATTAAATTTTTTTCGTGTATCATTTTTTTCTGAATAGTCCTTATCAATTCCTACAACTTTGCCGAAGACACCAAACCGATCAGCGAATTACTTCAAATGATACAAATATTCGAATGGGTCCCCAAAAAGTTTTGAGCCATTCCAAAAAATCTTCGCTTGTGTGCTTGTGACACGTTTGCACGAGATAGCAGACAAGCGACGAAATATACATAAAATTCCATCTCCGGTTTTGGTGGAGAACTGTTTCTTTGATTCTTGATATATTGGATTTATTATTAAGTATATCAAAATCTATGTTAAACAATTTTGAATAAAAACGGGAATCTTTGATTTTTGAGAGCCATTATTTGATTTTTTGTAAGCTCGGCCTACTTGTTCAATTCTTAATTTTCCCAAACTATCCTTTTTTTTCTTTTACAAGACCAATTTATTGCATTACAACAACGACCTAAAAACCTGCGGGTTGACCGCCTGTTTGTGACTACAAGTCACAAGGCAAAAAAAAATCACAACTCTCGAGTCTTACCTGAAACGTCGCTATGTCCAGATTGGCCAGCGTTACCAGAAGATTAAAGGTGGCTGCCGCCAACGAAATCGTTCTCGGCGGAATGCATTCACCTGGAAGAGAAGAAAGAGGAGAGAGAGAGAGAAGCGGGATAAAGAGTCTGAGTGAGTCTGAGTAATCACATAAAACAATGTGAAAAATTGCTGTTATAACGCCGAATCCCAAACAAACGCAAGGGTTATACTCAACGCGATTGTAAAATTGCCCTGCTGCTGCTGCAGCGAGGAATTGAAGGTAAAACACACCCAATTATTCAAATTACTTTGGTTTTGCTGGGAAGAGAGGGAGGGGGCAAGACGGCGACGACGGTTTGAGAGGTAAGGTTTTCCAAAATTCAAAAGAAATCCGCGCGGCCGGCATCTGATAAAAGCGTAATAATTTTAATTAAATTATCCCATTTCCGGTAGTTATCCACGGTAATAGACTGGCCGACTGGCGGCGGTCGCGGCGGGCTCAATCGGAAAGACTCAAAGGGGTAGCTGCCGCGAGGGTAAGATGCACGAAAAAATATCGAAATTACTCAAATTAAGCTATTCTCACGTTCCAATTTCGGTGTCTTTCCCAACACCGAATCGAGGCAAACATGAAGGGTTGGAACTTTGGACCGATTTCTTCAAACGATTGAACGATTTCAAACTAAACATCCCTCGCCCGTGGTGAGTTCGGTAAATGTTTGCATCCCCCAGGTATGCGATGCGCGCACCAACGGAAAGTCAACGGATTATCCAAACAGCAAAGCCAAGTAAACTTGAAGAATAAATACACCTTGCGGGTAAACATTTGTCCTCTCCGCCGTCGTCGCCGATTCCAGATCGAACCAAAACAATACACAAAACCAGCGTTGTTGAGTTCGGACAAACAGAGCTTGATTTTCTCCAAGAGATTCTAACGTCGAAAATGTTGAGGTTTCTCACCGATAGGCACGATGGTGGAGTACAGCAGCGAGATCGTGCCGAACAGTTCCGTCGTCTTGGCCGTGGTCAGGAACTTGGTAACGTCTGGACCTGTAATGATAACAATGGAATTAATTCGTTGTAAAACTCTTGAATCGAAAAGATTAAAATATACCTCGTGGACATAGTTCTGCCAACTTTGTCAACAGGCCGAGCGAGGCTAGCACCGATAGCACCAAACTTTGCTGGCTCTCCACCGATTCTTGGATTTTGTTGAATTTTCTAACTAAAGTATCGATCAGGCCGAGCGATACTGTGTAACTGGAAGTAGATAAAATAAGGCAAAGGTTATTTAATCAATTTATCTACAGGACACACAGAACGGAAAAAAATGTAAAGCTTCAGAAATTATTTTATTTATTTGATTAATTCTTAAATATATAAATAATAAGCATAACTGCAGTAGCATAACTGCCACTCTTTAAGCACTTTGTGATACATTTCACTTAAAATAATTGAAATTTTAGCTTGAAATTAGAATTCAGTTAACAAAAATTTAATTGTAAATATAAAAGGGCAGCAATTAAGAGTCATAAGTGGTCATACTTCAACAAAACCAATTTTTGGAAATTAGCAAATTAAGTGTTCGCAACATTCCCGCAGCAACCCACAATTCCACACATTTCCACAAATCAACTTCTCCAGCGCGAGACAGTTGTCAGGCTGTCAACCCAAGACCAGAAAACCAAACCTGTCACGTGACACTTACGAGTCCTGACAGTTGATACTTGACAGCGGCAACGGCAACAGCAGCGCAACGTCACTATGGTGAATAAGTATAAAATTACACACAGTCACACAACAACAACAACGACGACGAAGAGGGAGGGAAATCATCTAGATGGCGTTGTTTTCTATCCCGATTTTTCCCCTTTACAGGCAAGAGATTACATCATTGTTTCGGCGCAGGCAGAACCAGGGGGTTGGACACGAGCCGGTGACACTGTCAGCTGTAATCAAGTGGAACAAGTGGAATGCCAAACAACATAATCAGTCGTGAAAAATTAACATATGACACAAGTAAACAAGCCCGAGGGCGACTTTTTTGTTTGTTTGCTGAATTGGTTTGGAAACTGATGGAAAGCGAATTGTTTCGAATTGACGCGCGGTAGTTTTTAATCCTGTCAAAGTTGGCTGACACTGGCGGGATTTTAGGTCCCGGCCGGCTGTCAAGCTGAAGGGGTTGGAGGATATAGGATTACGGGATGTATGGGGAAATGCACATGTTCACTTCTCAGAGTGATTTGAATGGATTGTACCTGTTTATGGAGTTAACAAGTGCACACAATGAATGGAAAACTAATCACTCATGTTTTGCTTTTATTTTTAGATCATGCTCTGTTTTAAAGGAGAAACAACGATGTGGCAACATGTTAAAATTTTCTTTTTTTGCATATTTTCGATTTTATGTTTTAAGAATCAATTCGTTTAAAGCAATCAACAATAAACAGAATTACAAAATAAAGCTAATGAGCAATTCTCTACGAAATCGGTCTTTTTTCTTCAATTTTAATTTTTGTATTTTTTAATCCGGCTGAAACTTTTTTGGTGCCTTCGGTATGCCCAAAGAAGCCACTTTGCATCATTAGTTTGTCCATATAATTTTCCATACAAATTCGGCAGCTGTCCATACAAAAATGATGTATGAAAATTCAAAAATCTGTATCTTTTGAAGGAATTTTTTGATCGATTTGGTGTCTTCGGCAAAGTTGTAGGTATGGATACGGACTACACTGGAAAAAATAATACACGGTAAAAAAAAATTTGGTGATTTTTTTATTTAACTTTTTATCACTAAAACTTGATTTACAAAAAAACACTATTTTTAATTTTTTTTATTTTTTGATATGTTTTAGAAGACATAAAATGCCAACTTTTCAGAAATTTCCAGGTTGTGCAAAAAATCACTGACCGAGTTATGAATTTTTTAATCAATACTGATTTTTTCAAAAAATCGAAATTTTGGTCGTAAAAATTTTTCAACTTCATTTTTCGATGTAAAATCAAATTTGCAATCAAAAAGTACTTTACTAAAATTTTGATAAAGTGCACCGTTTTCAAGTTATAGCCATATTTAAGTGACTTTTTTGAAAATAGTCGCAGTTTTTCATTTTTTTAAATTAGTGCACATGTTTGCCCAGTTTTGAAAAAAATATTTTTGAAAAGCTGAGAAAATTCTCTATATTTTGCTTATTCGGACTATGTTGATACGACCTTTAGTTGCTGAGATATTGCAATGCAAAGGTTTAAAAACAGGAAAATTGATGTTTTCTAAGTTTCACCCAAACAACCCACCATTTTCTATCGTCAATATCTCAGCAACTAATGGTCCGATTTTCAATGTTAATATATGAAACAATTGTGAAATTTTCCGATCTTTTCGAAAAAAATATTTTTGGAATTTTCAAATCAAGACAAACATTTTAAAAGGGCGTAATATTGAATGTTTGGCCTTTGTGAAATGTTAGTCTTGATTTGAAAATTCCAAAAATATTTTTTTCGAAGAGATCGGAAAATTTCACAAATGTTTCATATATTAACATTGAAAATCGGACCATTAGTTGCTGAGATATTGACGATAGAAAATGGTGGGTTGTTTGGGTGAAACTTAGAAAACATCAATTTTCCTGTTTTTAAACCTTTGCATTGCAATATCTCAGCAACTAAAGGTCGTATCAACAAAGTCCAAATAAGCAAAATATAGAGAATTTTCTCAGCTTTTCAAAAATATTTTTTTCAAAACTGGGCAAACATGTGCACTAATTTAAAAAAATGAAAAACTGCGACT
Organism: Culex pipiens pallens; assembly: GCF_016801865.2. Taxonomy (NCBI): domain Eukaryota; kingdom Metazoa; phylum Arthropoda; class Insecta; order Diptera; family Culicidae; genus Culex; species Culex pipiens. Next base: position 79,590,480 of record NC_068938.1, on the reverse strand, counting down.
ATTTTCAAAAAAGTCACTTAAATATGGCTATAACTTGAAAACGGTGCACTTTATCAAAATTTCAGTAAAGTACTTTTTGATTGCAAATTTGATTTTACATCGAAAAATGAAGTTGAAAAATTTTTACGACCAAAATTTCGATTTTTTGAAAAAATCAGTATTGATTAAAAAATTCATAACTCGGTCAGTGATTTTTTGCACAACCTGGAAATTTCTGAAAAGTTGGCATTTTATGCCTTCTAAAACATATCAAAAAATAAAAAAAATTAAAAATAGTGTTTTTTTGTAAATCAAGTTTTAGTGATAAAAAGTTAAATAAAAAAATCACCAAATTTTTTTTACCGTGTATTATTTTTCCAGTGTAGTCCGTATCCATACCTACAACTTTGCCGAAGACACCAAATCGATCAAAAAATTCCTTCAAAAGATACAGATTTTTGAATTTTCATACATCATTTTTGTATGGACAGCTGCCGAATTTGTATGGAAAATTATATGGACAAACTAATGATGCAAAATGGCTTCTTTGGGCATACCGAAGGCACCAAAAAAGTTTCAGTCGGATTAAAAAATACAAAAAAAATCGAATGACCGAAATCCTAGAGAACTGCTCTAATACTTTAATACCCCTGCGCAACTATTTTAAATCTGCATCTGCTACCCTCCAGGCCACAACAACAGATTACGTATGCTGGCGATAATTGAACAATAACAGAATGTTAATTTTATACAGGAGTCGCGACAAGCAAAACAATCTCTGACGTTGGCGCCAACACCTTGTGCCACTTTTCCCGGGGTCAATCTGGCGCCCTGCATTATTGAATCGGAATATTTTAAAGAAAATTGTTTGCATCTTTATTATTCGAATCCAGTCTGAGCTAGATTAGCTTCTTCTCCTAATCCAGCGAGACCTAATTAAGTTACAATTTTAGAGCAGCTTTTTTGCCGAGGGGTAGTCACTGACCCTTCAACTAGCTTTAAAGTATTTTTTGTGCTCCGTCCGTAAACATCCAAATAAGCCCTTTGGTTGCGTCACACCCTATTGAGATCTACAAAAGGCATATCAGCAACACAGAGAATCTCTCCCCTTGCTTGTAACTACTTCTGTCAGTCGGACATCGTCGTCGTTCCCGACCGTTTGACAGGGACGAAAAAAAGGCATCAGAAAGACTCGCACTCGACTGCTGCTGCTCGGGAATAAATGAAAAAGGTATTAACACTTTGCATTTGCATACAACCACGTGGAAATGTTGTGTACACAAATTTCTGAGCTTCGGCACACGATGCAATTTCGTCCCTTTTTTACCCTGTAAGGTCTGCAACCACCCAAAGGATGAGTTAAAGGGGATCCTCTTCGTTTTAGAGTGGTTCACACTTTAACAGTTTTTATTATTATAAAAAATAGTTAAAGTTTATACACCGAAGATTAAATCATTAAAAAACCATAGCGTTTGATTACGATTTAACATGCGAAAAATATTAAGGTAAAACCTTAAGATTGCCTCCAGCCGGGACCCGTGGTGTAGGGGCAAGCTCATCCAGTCGGCCTGGGTTCGATCCCAGAAGGTCACGGTGGCAAATTTTGAGACGAGATTTGTCTGATCACGCCTTCCGTCGGACGGGGAAGTAAATGTTGGCCTCGGTCTAATCTAGAGGTTAGGTCGTTAGCTCAGTCCAGGTGTAGAAGTCGTCTCCCTTGGTCCTGTCTCGGTAGAGTCGCTGGTAGGCAGTTGGACTAACAATCCAAAGGTCGTCAGTTCGAATCCTGGGGTGGATGGAAGCTTAGGTGTAAAAAGAGGTTTGCAATTGCCTCAACAATCAAGCCTTCGGACACCTAGTTTCGAGTAGGAAACTCGCAATCGAGAACGCCAAGGCACTGCTGTAAAGAGATTTTTTTTTAGAAGATTGCCTTCAAAAGTACAAGCAAACTTCAAATCCTTTTGTCAAATTTGTCGAAGTTAGATTCAGATTCAGTTAGGTTAGATTAGATTTAGTTTCACATACGTGAACCACCCTACTCTTCCCCTCAAATTGCCGGCTGGGCCACCGATATGGCCACCGTCCCTGTGATCCCGGAGTGAGTGCGGCCAGACCGCTTCGGCATACAAATTACGGGTTTATTTTCAAATCCTTTAGGAAAATAAACATTCCGGATGACCCCTGGCGATGAAAAACCCCTTCTGTGTCCCAACTGCTGGACTCTCGGAGCGGATGGGTTGCGAAGAGTCTCGCTTTGCCACGGGAGTTGGATGGTGTTTAACGACGAATAAGTGTTGATGGATTAAGTTTATGAGTAATTGGAATTTTAAATTTCACGCTGGTGATGGAGACGACGACATCGGTGTTTTGTTATGGGCTGATGGCGCCGCCGGGTATTGACGCGAGTTAATGCCATTTTGGTGTAGCGGAGCGCACTGGACAGATACAGGCAAATATTGAATAATTTTGACGACGACGCCTCAGAGAGCAATAGACGCAAATCTCAAGTCGAAACCTACCTACCGGTCAGTATTCCCAGTGAGCATATTTAGAGCAATTCCAGCTCAAATCAGGAATTTTTCTTGTAGTTTTGTACCCGACCCTCTCCGATTTCAATGAAACTTTTTAGACATGTTATCCTAGGCCTATATAAGCCATTTTTGTGTATACACTGTAGAAAAATACACGCCACTTCCATGAGATTTTTTCAATTTTTAACTTTAAAAGTTAAATTTAAAGGTGATGTCACGATTTGTTTTCGTTAAAAAAATTTGAGGAAATAGCCTAAAATGTTACAAAAAGTCTCACGAAAAATGCAGGATGGTATGCCTCCCCTAAACAAATTACAAAAATCATTTACTAAAACTGTTTTTTTGAAAAGTGGTCTAATCGTTGAAATTTTCAAAAACCGAAAGCGGTAATCAAATCCCCAGGCAATTTTACATAAATGTCTCCATATTGACCGTTATCCTATGTCCAATCCTTGTGAAGATACAGTGGTTTTAATAATAAAAATGTTGAAAAATTGGGTTATTGATGGTTTTTTGCAATTTTTTAATGACAGAATTAATTTTTCAGTCTCGAAAATAATTTTACCGGAAAGCTCGTCCAATTTTCTATAAGTTTGCCTTTGACAGCATTTGGGGGTCCTGATTTTCGGTTCAATGAACAAAAACCATCCACTCATCACCTATTCCAACCCACTACCATTCATGAGCGAATGAGACTCGCATGCAGCCAGAGAGTGGCACGAACTGTTCACTCAGCGAACAAATACATCGTGAAAATATTTGCCTACTCCGTCGCTCGACGACACTCACACACTCACATGCTCAGCGAAGAGCCATTCTCACAAAACGCCAGCGCGGCAGTCTTGTTGTCTTCACGCCCTCAGTTTGCCATCAATTTGATTTTTTCTTGGTGGAAGTTTCTTTGAATGGTGTCTATAATATTATGAAATCAAAATAAATGCACAATTTAATTTACAACATAGATTTTAGGCAACCCAAATCAATAAGTATAACGCAGCGCATCAGAGAAAAAATGTGTTCAGTTCAGAGTGATCGGAGCCGTTCGGCCTGTCAGAGCCGTTCGGAGACTGAGCCGATCAGAGAGAGAAGAAGAGTAGAAGAGAGAGTGTTCGGGAGCGAATGGTGTGAAAGTGACAAACAGTAGGCATTCATCAGGGCAGTATCGCGTCGCCTGCTAACTATTTGTGCTCGCGAGTGGAGTGGTTGATTTTGAACAATATTATTAAAACCGCTATATCTTCACAAGGATTGGACATAGGACGATGGTTAATATGGAGACTTTTTATGTGGGGAATCGATTACCACTTTCGGCTTTTGAAAATTTCAACGTTTAGACAACTTTTCAAAAAAACAGTTTAAGTAAATGATTTTTGTTTTTTTTAGGAGAGACATACCATCCTGCATTTTTTTCGTGAGTCTTTTTGTAACATTTTAGGCTTTTTCCTCAAAAATTTTGAACGAAAAAAAATGGTGACATCACCTTCAAATTTAACTTTGAAACTTAAAAATTGAAAAATCTCATGGAAAAGGCGTGTATTTTTCTTTCAGTGTGTGTTTTTTTTTTTCAGAAAGCCCGTAATTTTTTAATTACAAAATACAAAAATATTTAAATTACTTACGCCCTTCTCAAATGTCATTTTCGAGTACAATTGGCTCCATATACACAAAAATGGCTTATATAGGCCTAGGATAACATGTCTAAAAAGTTTCATTGAAATCGGAGAGGGTCGGGTACAAAAGTACCAGAAAAATTCCTGATTTGAGCTGGAATTGTTCTTTACTCTTTTAAGGGATCTGACTTTGCCGAGCCAGGCAGGAATCTAACTTAAACATTAGAAAAAAAAAACAATATTCCAAGGGATTGCATCACGTAACAATGCACGCATCGAGGCGCGCATTTGCAGCACAAAAACGCTAAAATCAATTCCGTTCCGCGCGTAGCATTAATATTGATAGAATTGCATCGGATTTGTTTCGTTGTCTGCTCACCGGACTGAATGTCTAATGCCAACCAACAATCGAGTCGAGGTGAAAACACAGGCACACTCACATTCACGCGAGTCACACTAATCCCAATTTATCACCAGAGCGAGCTCGGGTAAAAAGCAAATAAACATTGCTAATACTCGTGTTGTTCACATAATTCAACTCCAATCTAAATATAAATAAATCATTCGTTCCATTATGCCAATGTGTAGTGTGATCGTGTGTGTGTGTGTGCGCGCAGATAAATTGTATGTGCCCAGTTGGTTCGACGATTGACGGACTTCTAAAGTGTAAACAACAACTGTCAAAGGGGAGGGGAGGGGATCCAAGTGGGGAGGAATGTTAGGTTAAAATATAGCTAAACCAATTGGACTCTATGTCTACACACAACCATCAACTAAAACCCAACTCCGCTTCTAAACTGTCCCACGAATTGCCACATTGACTCTGTGTTGGGGCGCGTGCGTGTGTTTGTGCATCAGTAGAGTTTGTTGCAGTTTTGTTGTGTTTTGTGAGCTTTTACTTCGGGGAATTTACTGTTTGGACACCACTCGGAGTGTCCGCCTAGCGCGCGCATTCCCACGATAATCGCATTGTTTATGCCATGTTCCAGCGCACGAGATAGTCCGTGATGGACAGAAAATTGTATTTATACACATAAATTAGTCGATGACTAATTACGGAACAACGCAATTGTTATTGAGGTAAATTTGGATTAAGCTGATAACAATCTAGACAAAGTAAAAGTTGTATCCCATTTTAGGAAAGTTTGTTTGCTAACAAGTCGAAACTCAAACTTTTTGAAAGCTACTCGAAAATAAGGCATGATTTAAGAAACTTTGAATGTGGGCATATTAAAAGTTATATTAATAGATAGGAAGACGGATACAAATTGAAAGATTTCTCAAATGGATCGTGGAAGATACCATAAATAATATTTGAAAAAAAACAACCTTCAAATAGCAAGAATATTACCTATATATATTTAGATTTATAAGAAAATTAGAGTCACGGCAATGAGCATTCCAGATTTTTGATAATTTTTCATAATAAAATAATCAACACATAATTTGAGCCTGAAATATAAGTATACCTTGTAAACTTACTGGAGTCTTTCCCTGATTATTGATAACGCTTGAGTCCTCTAACAATTGCTGCTAGTTCTATCAAAATATTGAACAAACACCACCGTTACAGCAGATGTCATTTCAATGATTTGGATTTCCTACGCTTCGTCCCCGCTTCGCAGGTTCAATGGTGCTTTCATTGTCACAATTTTCCGATTTTTTTTCGTTCCTTTTTCGAAAAAGTCCCTCACAAAGGTACTGTTGTGTGCTTATTGCTATTATTATTTATAAATTTTCGACTTCAATTGTTATTGTTATTACTCTCCTTCGGTCCTCTTTAATTTTCCCGACTTTTTTTTCCCTCTCGTTTTGTCCTCCTGATCCATTGTCATTTTGGCAATTTTCCTCTAGTTGAGATTTGCTGTATTTTTTTTTTTTTTTGCTGCTCCTACATTGCCGTCGCGTTTTATTGTCGGTCAGATTCAATAAATGTTTTCCTCCTCGCCTGATGGGTCGTCCTGTATTATGGTGTTGTCGCCCTCCGATGATTACAGGGGACATGCCGTCGTCGTCGACCTAATGTACCACGGCCTGCTACCGATGCGCGCTACTCTCGGATTGTTTATCCACTTGAGTTCCCTCTTTCGAAGTCGTCCACCCCTGTGGGTTCGATGGTGCAGCTTCCGAAATGTCCTCTCGCCCGTCAGCCGTTGGGCACAATGGATTGGCACTTGAAAACTCACTCGGCGGTAAAATAGCACATGCTGTAATTGTAAATCAATACCGGGAAGTGGATTCATCGCCCGAGTCGTCGTCGGTGTGGAAGGTTGACGGCAAGGCCTAGCCAGTAAGGGGACCGCATTTGCGCTTTAGGGCAGTTCTCTGCGAAATCGTGCTTCTCCGTTTTGAATGGAATTTGCTTTGAATTTGAAGTCAGTTTATTCCTGACATGGTCAAAGTAAGTGGGAGTTGCATTTAACTAAATTGTCATTCAACCAAAGTGATGTTTACAGTTATGCCATAATCTCATACTTTAAATAACAAAACTTATTTGTGTTGTGTTGATGACGTTTGAAGGAAATTTTGCTGAAAAAACGTGAATTCCCGAATTGGGATTTTAGATTATTTTTTTCCCGGATTCCAAAAATGGAAAAAAATATCATATTTATGGACATAATTTCAAATCTGTTTGAAGAAATTTTGGTTGAATTAAACCAGGGCTGTGGAGTCGGATTCGGAGTCGGAGCCGGAGTCGGAGCCGGAGTCGGTGGAGTCGGGTCTTTTTGGGGACCTGGAGTCGGAGTCGGAGTCTGAGTCGGCTAAATTTCTGATAGACCCGGAGTCGGAGCTGTAGTCGGAGTTGTCAAAAAATTTATTGGATTGCTTGCACTGCGTTGACATTTTTTTGTTTAATTTATTTTTTGGTTCAAGATATTTATCAGATTCCTTGATGTTTTCGAAGCATTTTTATTGTGATTGAAAAGCTCAATTTTGAAATACAGTTAAACCGGCATTCTTGTGCCTCGCATATACTGCCGCTCGAATCTAGTCCGTCCCATATGTAAAAAGTGAGTGCTGCGATAACGCCATGCGAAGCTCAAAAAATGTTTCACCTTTTTTTACATTTTTAATCAACAAATTTTCAATAGTGTTTTCAACAATTAATTCAATACTGGTTCAAAAAATACACCTACCCCAAATTTAACTTTAAAAAGCTAAAATTTACAGGTTAATTTGGTAAATTTTCGTGCTGGGACTGACCTGACTTTATTTGTCCACCAATAAAGGCAAGTCTGTCAGGTTATCAAGGTAGGCTTAAACATTTACAACAGAAATTTACCTGTCATTTGTTGGTTTGTTGTGGTAATTTTTGAAATATTTTATATTAAATATCTAAAAGTATGTTGATTTCAGGTTAATCTTATTTGACGAATAGTTTTAGTAAAATTCCTGAGTATGAAACTTTACCCGGGACAAGACAGTCAATTTCTTTCGCTGCCGTGAGAGGAGATATATGAATGCACGTCTCAGCATATGGACCCTTAAAATCTGCGTTGGAAGATAAACCTCATCCAGAACCAGGACCAACCAACCAATAAGGAACATAACTGATTTTTTTTCTTAAATTATTACAATGGTATGTAGTTTATATTCAAACCGTGGTTGTCACTTGCATGAAGAAAAAAGGCAGAATGGGTATCAAGTATTACTCTTAAAAATCTATGAATATTAATTAAATATCAACAACTACAGTATTTTTTAAGTTCAACAGGCTCTTAGAGACATAATCTGTGAGTTGTTTAAAAAAATACACATTTTTTTATCGATTTGTGAGACATTTCTAAACAAGAACTGACTTGCCTTTATTTTGCATATGGGACAGCACACAAGTCATTTTTATTTTGGAATTTCTAGAACAAACATGACTTTTTTATTTAATAGGCTTGAAGTAGGTGTTAAAACAAGACTTTTGTCGGGTTTATCTTAAAAACGATAAAAATACATATGGGACGGACTTGCTTCGAGCGGCAGTATACGAGTCATTGAATTTATTAGATAAATCGATTACCCCAATGTTTACAAATTCTCTACAAAACTCTTTAAGTGTTGATCCTTAAATAAAATCGTTGACAAGTCTATTTTTTTAAATACCTTACCCCTTCAGGCCTGAAATTTCAAAAAAATATTTTTAAGGTTAATTATGGGAAAATGATTCTTATACGAAAATTATAGGCTAGTTTTGAAAATTTTGATTTGGGTAATATTTGACCCATCAGGCCTGAAAGGGTTAAATCGAGGTGATATAATTGATATAATTGATATAATTTAATTTATTTTTCAAATATTTGAATTATCTCATGATTTGTATGCCCGAGCAGGGGTAAATAACACGGGAATACCAAATTTTGGTATTACTTGGGCAAATAACAGCGACCAAAATGTGCCCTTGGTTGCCCAGTAATAGATGGTAAAATACCATGAAATCATACCAAAATCTTGTATGTGTAAGGGCACAACAATACCAAACCATGTTATTTCAAGGGTAAAATAATACCTCAAAATAAAACCATTTCAATACCAAGATGAGGTCTTCTGGATTTTTGAACATCGCTTGAATACCAAAACTTGGTATTGCCATGGTTTTATTTTTAGGTATTCCCGCGCCCTTGGAAAATCATATTTTGGTATTTCTGTGGTCTTTCACATACATGATTTTGGTATGATTTCATGGTATTTTACCATCTATTACTGGGCAACCAAGAGCACATTATGGTCGCTGGTATTTGAACAAGTAATACCAAAATTTGGTATTTTCATACCATTTTTAGTGCAGCAGTTGCAGATAGTGAAAAAACGGAAATTATTCATATGCAACAACCAAATCTACTCACCTGATGATTCCATGTTGTTATTAGTGATATTCTTCACCACACCGAATGCATTTGTCATTGATGAACGGCCTGTGCTTGAAGTTCTTGAAGCTTCTGAAAAATAACAAGATTGAAAAATAAGTATTATTAAAATGAAACTGAATTGAAATTCACCAAAATTCATTAACCTGTCGATTGACTCATTTTTCAAAGTATTTGGTTATCCCGACTTAGAGATATTTCAACGTTTTTGAAAAAAATATTAGTGGGTATATCACACTAATTTTTAAAATCATCTTTAACATTTTTGGGTTTCAAGTCATTTTAGCGCAAAATTAATTAACTCGTAAAATTTTTTTAACAAATTTCCCATAGTTTCAGAGAAAATTGATGAAACCTTTCAATATTCAAATAATACCAAAATGTGCCATCCTGACTTAGAAAATTTTCCACAATTTCAAGTCATTTCTGTAGGAGGTATATCAAAAGTGTTTAAAATCAAGTTTGAAATTTCCGGTTTTGAATGAAAGCATTCGCTTTGAGACATCATTTTAGCGCAAAATTAATTATTTTGTCAAAATTGGTCAAAATTTTCCCATAGTTTCAGAAGAATTTGATAAAACACTTTAATACCAAAATAATACCAAAATGTGCCATCCTGACTTAGAAAATTTTCCACAATTTCAAGTCATTTCTATAGGGGGTATATCAAAAATGTTTAAAATCAAGTTTGAAATTTCCGGTTTTGAATGAAAGCATTCGCTTTGAGACATGATTTTAGCGCAAAATTAATTATTTTGTCAAAATTGGTCAAAATTTTCCCATAGTTTCAGAGGAATTTGATAAAACACTTTAATACCAAAATAATACCAAAATGTGCCATCCTGACTTAGAAAATTTTCCACAATTTCAAGTCATTTCTGTATGGGGTATATCAAAAATGTTTAAAATCATGTTTGAAATTTCCGGTTTTGAATGAAAGCATTCGCTTTGAGACATCATTTTAGCGCAAAATTAATTATTTTGTCAAAATTGGTCAAAATTTTCCCATAGTTGCAGAGGAATTTGATAAAATACAGTAATACCAAAAGAATACCAAAATGTGGTGTTCGATCATTGACAAATTCTGCAATTTTGCAATATCAAAACAATACCTTAAATTGGTATGATACCACATTTTGCTCTTGCATAATCCTTAAGACAAATTTTAAAGGGTCCAGGAATACCAAAATTTGATATTGATACCAGAGAAAGGTATTATTACGCATTTCCCTTGTTATTTAACCATGCTCGGGTGTTTAAAGTGTGTACTGGGCTGAATCACACAATGTCCAAGGTACGTTATCTCAAATAAATTCAAAAAAGCTTTAAAAAATAGTTACTTTGAAAATGGTTTATTTCAAAACCAGGGTATCCAGGGTAGTTACTGCACACCCATTTCTCATTACTGAATTCAGTTAATTCTGAATTCAGTACTACTGAAATTTTCAGTAAATGAAAACTTGCTGAAAAAAAAACAATCAAAAATTAGTGTAGATTTAAAGTAGTTAAATAAAATGTTCCAATTTATCAAACAACAAAATTCAAATTTACTCACAAAATTGTTGTTCTGAAAATGCGTTTTTTTTTCATATGTAAATTACAGATTAGGTGTCGGAGTCGGAGTCAACAGATTTTGGAAAGCTGGAGTCGGGGTCGGCTACAGTTGGTAGGCCGGAGTCGGAGTCAGAACCGGAGTCAACAATTTGTGGAAAGCTGGAGCCGGAGTCGTAGTCGGAGTCGGAGTCGGCTTAACTCAGAAAGCCGGAGTCGGAGTCGCTTGAAATATGACCCGACTCCGCAGCCCTGAATTAAACCTTCTACTAACAAAATGTATATTCCAATTTGATTACACAAGAAAAAAAAATTATGTGTCGAAAATATGCAAAAACAATAAACAGATAAATTTATTTTTTTGTAAATTCCTTCTAATTCCTAATCAGGTTATAACAAATTGAATCAGAAGTTATTGTCTCCTGACTTTGACAAAGTTGAAAATAGATAGCTTAGAAATGTTGTCCAATACTTTTGCCAAGGGTCATTTTTTCTAACTTGAAATTAAAATACAGGTCATACTCGATAATCCAACGTCCTCGAACTACGACATTTGAAAAAATGCGATTTCGGTGTCTCGGACCTAAGAAAAACGCAAAAAGCTACGTGTCATAAGATAACACACAAGCGACGAAATATTAACATGAAGCCCCACAACTTTTTAATACAATATCTGTATTCACCTGTATTCACCCTATTTTTGAAACTCTAAACTTTCTTGAATCAGCTAATTTTGCAAAATACCGCACAAAAAAAGTTGAAGTTGAAAAGTTGAAAATGTACGAAAATGTACGAGAATTAATTCTAAAAAAAACACAAACTTTGAGTTTATACTAAAAGTGAGAAATTTAGATAATTTTCTTTTTTGAATTTCACTTGAAAAGCTGATTTGAATCTGCGTGTGCATACGAGAACTACTTAGAAAAATAAATTTTGTATTTAACCAGTGTTGCGATTCTCACGCGCTCACGCGCTCGTGAGCGCTCATTTTTCGCTCATTTCGTTTTTTTTCAGCTCGCGTTTGCTTCACGCTTGCGCTCGTGCTCATATTTCGCTCACGGAGCGCTAATTTTGGATGTATCGTTAATCGTTTTACGTTTTTTTGAAGCGGAAACATTGCTAAGTGAAGTTTTTTTTAATGATATAGTAATTGGAATAGCTTATTTTCATTAATTATGTTTTTGAATAAAAGGTTGCATTCGCAAGGGTCAAACCATTTTGAAGACTTACAGTCAGAGTTGAAAGTATAAATATTTTCGAATTAAAAGGCCTTATCTTAATAAAAATTAAGGTAAGCAGAGATAGATTGTGGCGGAAGGGTATCGGCGCCTAAACAAAAAAACCTAAAAACCTTAGAAAAAATTCAAGAAGATTAAAATTAAATTTTATTCTCCGGAGTGTTCGATTCAAAGTTATGTGCTTGGTTGATTAAAATATAATATTAAACTGTTTTATGTACCTGACCAGTTTATTTACTACCTCTCCAAAGTGCGAGTCAGAATGAACTACTACTAAAAAAATCATTCCGTTTAATATATCGTTAAGTGATTGGAAATGAATGACCATTTTTAATACACCCAAAATTCAGAATCGAGATAATCGTTCTCTCAAAATTTATTGAGGGCTCAGTGCCAAAATCGATAGAATAATGGTACCAACTCACACCATCATAACAAATGAGTTCATTCGTTAGTTGAATCAATAAATCTCCAACAAGTGTCATACATCGACTTCTGATTTCTCCATGGTCACCAAGCTGTGGTGGCCGAGGCAGCTAAGTCATTAGATTGGTTTATCAAAGGTCTCTGGTTCGATTCCCGTTGTCGACACTTTTGGTTTTTTGTTTGACGGATGAACTTTTTTTGCAAATGAACCTCGAGAGAATAGTTCTATCGCTCATCTCGAGCTGTGTTCTCTGCGTCCGTGAATGGTACCACTATTCTCTCGACACGAGACCATCATTCTCTCGGACTAGCGCTGCCAGTTTTGGGTGTAAAGTTAGTCCTTCTCTTTCTTATTCTAGAAAATAGGGTAGAATTTTCCGAATATACGGGATGATTGCAACTCCTTTTAAGCTTATTTTTGGGTTTTTAAAGGTTCAATAAACAAAATTTCAATATTTTGCTTTTTCTAATCTAATCTAATCAGACCCTAGCGCAGCCAATCTTTCGAAGGGATCCTGGAGAGTGCCTTAGGTTAGATGACGCCTAGCACTCTTCTTGTCATTTATTAACATTTGTAGTGCGCCATTGCATTGAAAATGCATTGAAACATCACAAGCGTTAAAGCGGCCAGGCCTACTGCGTAAAGCCGTATCGCAGAGATGACTCGTAATTGGGTTGAGTTTGAGCACTGAGTGTTCGAACAACAACACAATTCTGAATCGACAGGGGAGGAAGAAGCGTGGGGACACACCACCATACGCTCCGAGATTTTGGTTGTATTCGTTGGGAGCACCATGCTAAGAAGCAGGGCTGTGGAGTCGGAGTCGGAGTCGGAGCTGGAGTCGGTGGAGTCGGGTCTTTTTGGGGACCTGGAGTCGGAGTCGGAGTCGGAGTCGTCAAAGCTCGAACAGCTGGAGTCGGAGTCGGAGCCGGAGTCGGCTAAATTTTATGAGCTGGAGTCGGAGTCGGAGCCGGAGTCGAAAATTTCTGATAAACCCGGAGTCGGAGCTGGAGTCGGAGTTATCTTAAATTTAATATAATTTATTAACTTTTTGTTGTTCAGTTTTTGCTATAATGCAAATTAATTTACAAAACTTTTATTTACCTATTTTTTTAATCCGCGTAATGATTTTTTTCAGTTAATTTATGTGTTGGTTCAAGAGATTTATCAGATGCCATTATGTTTTTGAAGCATTTCCAATTTGATTGGATAGCTCTGACTGTGTTATTTCAATATGATCAGTATAAGATAAATTTCCCCTCTTTTACCCATGTTTGTAGTTTCATAACTCATAAAATTATAAACAATTTTGGTTGTTGATGCAACAACCTATTTACTATTTCTCTACAAAAATCTAAAAGTGTGGATCCTAACAAATCTCGTTGAACAAATCTAAAATTATGGCTGTTTTCGGCCATAAAATATTTCTTTTTAAATGCCATAAACCGGGGTAACATTGATAGAACTTGATTTTTTTTCAAATATTATTTAACCGGTAAGAATTTTATCATGATTTATATGTTTAAAACATGTATTGGGCTGGATCACAAAATGTCCATGAATGTATTTTCAAATAAATTCATAAGAGCTTTGCAATATAGTTACGTAAACTGTTTATTTTAATACCAGGGTGACTTTGATAGTTACTTTGTGTCTTAAAAATTACAGCCTAAATGTAAGCAAAATGATTTTATATGTCAAATCGATTAAAAAATAACAATTACATAATTGTTTGAATAATATAACAATAATTTGAATGAATTATTGTTTACCAACTTTTAATAAAAAGTAATGTAAATTTGGGGTTAATTAAATGACAATTATTCTTAAAGACAGAATCCAATTTTACTTCTCGAAATAATCTGGTTTTGCAAAATCATTTTGTACTATCATTTTGCAAAAAAAACTTCAACTTATCAATGTAACCCCGAACATCAATGTCACCCGGTTTACGCGCATGTGTGAGCTGAACATGTGAGTGATGTTATTAATACTTTGAATTTCATTCAATTTATTTCGTTGTTAAAGCATTACTTGTGTGAAGTTATTTAAGCTGAGATGTGGACTACCTTTGAACAGTTGATTGATTCTAAGTTGTGAACAGAGTTTACAGGTGCTTAAATAATCGACTATGTCTACTGAAGGAAAATTGCAAAATAACCTTCAAAATATCTAATAGGTGGGGTATAGTTAGAGCAGGCCTGCCCAACGTCCGGCCCGCGGGCCGGATCCGGCCCGTGAAGCCATTTCATCCGGCCCGCGACGGCTTTTCAAAAATGTTCTATGACCGGCCCTCAACACTGTTCATGAAATATTCAATAAATAAACTGAGTGTCAAAAAAATAAGCTTTAGGTCAAATTTTCACATTACGTATGTAAAATTTAACTAGAAAATTTTTGTTTTTTTTATTTGTTTTTTTTTTTGCGATTAATTCAACGTATTATTTGGATTTTGCCTTTGCAGTTTTTTATGATTTTTGTTTTAAATTCTACGTTCTTCATGTTTGAATTTAATTCTTATCATTTCTATATTGATGATTTCAGAATCAATCATTAAACTGTAAAATGCCGCAAGAAAACAAAATTATCCATTTCTTGAAAATGTGAAAGATATGAAAAACATGGATTTTTGTCTGAAAATGCACAAAAAGCCACTATTTTTTTACAGTTTTTGCTCACACATTTAAGTTTTTTTAGGAACTTGATTCAAAATGATTGATTCAAATAAGTATGCAAAAATAACGTTTTTTCAGAACATCTTTTCAGTGAAAACTTGTGTTTGAAATAAAAGCTTATAAATTCAAATTATTCAGACTGAAGAAAAAACAGCTGCAAATATTTCTAAAATATTGAAATGTTAATCTTAAATGGTTGTATTGGCAATCAAGTTTAAAAAAACTTGCAACGATCAATTAAATTGGAAGGTTTTTGCTTTTTTACTTATATTTAAATTAATTATATCAGGGTATTCAATAGCAATCTACAAAAAACATTACAATTAATTAAAAATAAACAAGTGAAAATAAATGAAAAAAAAACACATTTTTGAATGTTATGATTCTTATTTGCAACGCTAGTTTATTTATTTGATTACTTGAAAAGAACCTAATAAGAATAATTTAATGAAAAAAATGTTTACTTTTTATATTTTTATCAAACATCGGTTCCGGCCCGTCACTGCTTAAAAAAAATAAGATCTGGCCCGCAGGGCCAAAAGGTTGGGCACCCCTGAGTTAGAGGAATGGAGATTTTATTTAAACATTTTTTTAAATATTCATAATACTGAGTTAGTGTTGGAGTCGGAGTCGGAGTCGGAGTCAACAATTTTTTAAAAAGCTGGAGTCGGAGTCGGAGTCGGAGTCGGCTAAAGTTGGCAGGCCGGAGTCGGAGTCGGAGTCGGAGTCGTATGAAGCTGAAAGCCGGAGCCGGAGTCGGAGTCGGAGTCGGCTTAACTCAGAAAGCCGGAGTCGGAGTCGGAGTCGGAGTCGTCTAAAACATGACCCGACTCCGCAGCCCTGCTAAGAAGGTTTGGTACTCCGGGACCCTCTGGGATGGGACATTGTATTTCCACGAATAGGGACGTGGCGTTACATCGTGCTGCCACCTGGTTTTTTAAGCGCAAGAGTGTAAAAGTGCTGAGTCATCGTCTAAAAATAGACGGCGTCCTATCTCGCCCAGCAAAATGAAGTCGATAAAGTAGTCGGTTTCGATGAGAAAAAGTGGAAAATGTGGTCAAAAAATAGCGACGCCATCCCCCTATGCCCTGGACACTATTTGCCGTGGTTATAGCGCCACAACTCGCTCTCTGTAACAGTATTCCTAATTCCAGTCCAAGCTTACCAAGTCGTCATGGCCTAGTGGTTAGCATTTTTGCTTACCAACCCAAAGGACGGGGGATCGAACCACGCCTCGAGTGACTTTGATTTTTCGTTCATATTCATTATTTCAAATACTGTGTTCTTAACTTTATCGTTGGGAGCAGATGGGAATCGAACCCAGAACCATTCGCTTACAAAGCGAACACCGTAACCAGTCAGCCACGGCCGCTCCTCAAAATTTCAATATTTTGCTTTTTGGTGTTTTTTTAAACATAAAATACACATAATTTCTAATTAATTTTTTTGTACATATCAAGCAATGCACTGTAATTGGTCAAATGTGGATTTTTAAACAAACAGTGCATTTGCGGCGAGCGCGAGCGATCACGAGCTACCTGATAAAATCTCACGCTCCAGCTGGAGCGAGCACGCCTTCCGTGAGCGCTCGCTCATTCGCAACCCTGTATTTAACACACTTTATTAGACATGAAAAATCAAAACTGACTAAGTCAACAGCCAGGCCCGTACCCAGGGGGGTGGGCTTCGGGCTGAAGCCCCCCCCCCCCAATTTTTTGGAAGAAATATGGGAGAGAGGGAAGAAGAAGAAAAGAAAATTTCTTCTTCCAGCGCCCCCTAACCAAAATTCTGGCTACACTTCTGTCAACGGCAAACAGTAAACCAAAATTTAAAATATTATTCATGCAATTGGGTGATTGAGTCTTATTCTAGTTATTCTCAAGGTTCTGTAAATTATACTATTTCCTAAAAATTAAAAAGAAATGTTTGAAAAACATTACACAGACTGTATTTGATGAGAATTTACAATGTTGTTTTGGATTAAAAAAATACATTGGTTGTCTATTTGAAAATGTTTTCTAACTATGAAAATAATATTCAAAAACCCTAAAGTATTCAAAGAGAGCATCTCTTTCGCTGAGAATTCCCCGTCAGTCAGGTTCAGTGAGTGTCCTCTGCAGCATCAGAGGGTCCAACAGTCCTACCAAAAGGGACACACAACAAGAACAATGCACGGAAGTCGGCATATTGTACGGCCCGTCGCACACTCGCACATATCCAACACAATCGCCATGAATTGATATGAGAAGAATACATGCTTCAGAGCGGGAGATTGTCGAAAATCGTCCGCACGAGCGCTGAATTGATTTGTAATTACAACCTCCACCTCCACCGGCGTGTGCACACTTTAACAAGAAACCCTCAATTGTAAGCCTATTATCGGCGACGAAGTGGGTTCTTAAGCCGTTGACGGTCGTTATTGCCCGTCGCGTCGTTTTGTTTTGCATCTTTTCAACACGAAAAAAAAGCGGTCCATAAATTGAAGTGAACAACGAAAGTGAAACGGTTCCCCCCCACGGTAGATAACGCCGGCTCCAGCCTGGCCAGGCTCCAGGCGGTCCAAGAATTTTCGGAGGAATTGAGGTGCAGCAGCCTGGGTTCGAGACACGAAAGAATTCCAGAAATACCTACTCCAGATAAGAGTGTCTCCGGTGTGGTGCCGCACGCGGTCAGTTTATGACATATTAAATACGACGAACGCTGTGTAGCCGGTTCCGAAGACGTCGTCTGCAGAAGCTGCGGTTTTAAATTTGGTATCTCAAGGTTCCAAATTCTTTTGCGGTGACTGTTTGTCAGAAGGGATTTAAATATTTTGTGAAGAATATTAGTCAACTAATCAACACTTGTAGGTGGATGTGGTCTTGTAATATGCAACGATTCAACTAATATCTCTATAACTAGGAGTAGGTAGGTAGATTGTATATTTTTTCACTAACGATTGGCGTAGAAATTGAAACCGTAAAACTGTTGAATGGAAAAAATATTTGAATATATAAAATTGTAATAGTTCCCATGATTATTCAACGATACTCTAATACTTAATATCACATGAATTGTTCAAGCAGATCACTTTCATGAACTCCCAACATCATGCCATGATTAGATAGATTAAAATGAACAACAACAAGGTTGCGATGTTTTTCAAGTTAAGAATAAATTCAAACTGTACACATCAGGCCCAAGGTTCAACGACAGCATCTCCCTTCCAGCTGCTGCCTACGGGATAGAGGAGAAATTCTGAAATTTCAATTAGCGAGCAGTTACAGCGGGCAAATATTTGCACTGATGTTCAGTTCTTGCGTAACGCCAGCGCCACTCAGCGGAGCCTCCTGGCTGCTGCTGTGTATGTTTTCGAATGTAGAAGGAGGCTTTCGTCTGAATTTTCCGTTTTCCCAGCAAGCAAACAAACAACGACAACCTCCTCTGCGTTCCCCCGTGCCATCAGAAACGTGCCTTTTCCGTTGAGATATTCGCTCGTTTGTAGAATATCCCTGCTTCAATAGAAGAGAGAAGAAGCATACGTGGTAGGGTAGTTGGTTCTAAGATGGTCCAAGTCCTCAATTACGTCATGAGTCATATTTGAAAGTACACTTTAATGTTAACTAGATACAGAGAGTTTGGCAGCCCTATCCGAAGCTATGAGCACTTAAATTAAGTTTTGAATAATTTTTAATAAACTTTGTTTGCATCGTTAGATGCGTCAAGATTAAAAAAATGGAGATCTGGCAACTCTGCTATGAAATATTAAAAAAAAAACAATTGAACGAAAAGCTGTCTTTAGATGATTATTTCTGAATCTCTGAAATCTCTATTTTAGATTAAATGATATTCAAACAATAAAACGTTTAAAAACGCGACAAAAATAGTTCAAAATGACCAACCTCGCCCGTTCAAAAGCAAAAATACAGAGAAGAAGCGCACCCACTAAATCGGTTTTGGTCACTGATAATGATGATGGAAAATAAACTTTGGTGAATGACTTTCCGAGTTCTTTGACTTGGTCCCTTCGGTGGGGTCGCCGAAGGCGAGGGTGGACGACACACTGCCGACTGTGGGTGAAGGGTTCTTTTTTGCCAAGTGTGCACAAAACGGCCAACCGACCGCGGTGCCAGAGGAATGATGGGTTTTGTTTGTCTATTTGCATATCGGTAAATCAGTACAAGATAAACGAACAGCAAGAGCCAAGAAGGGTGGGGGGAGGGTTTCAAAGCAAAACTAACCGCTCGCGCACCGTGTCTAAATAAATTATTATTAATTAGTCAATTTTGTTTGCTCTCGGGTTGGTTCCGTCTGCTGGGTAGGCAAGGGTTGCCAGAAGTCATTGTGGAGTTGTCTTTGAGTTCGTTGGAAGAGGGGTCTCCAGTGGCGACAAGATATACCGGCGATACCGCCGATTGTCGTATCTGTTTTGATCTTGTTGATTAAGTACAATCAAAACTAGAGAGATTTGAACATTACCATACTGATTTAATAAAATTAAAACATTATTAAGATCATTTAACGTGAAGATATAGGGGAGAATGGGGAGACTTGATCCCCCTTTTTAGTATCGCACATAACCCAAGTAACATTTTTTCCAGGAGTTCTACAAGAGCTCTTCAAGATAGCTACAGCATAGCAGTTTGGACCGCGGTAGGATAAAATTCTCTTCAAAACTTCTTCAGGAGTTTGGAAGAGTACTTGAAGAGAGTTTTATCCTACCGCGGTCCAAACTGCTATGCTGTAGCTATTTTGAAGAGCTCTTGTAGAACTCCTGGAAAAAATGTTACTTGGGAACTCTGTCAATTTCTCACAAAACTATGAACTTTTTGCATGAATTGAAAGCTTAAACATTCAACTATGTTTGGCTGATAAGGGTATTTTATCAGAAAAAAAACTCTTCGAATCATGCCAAGCGTTTTAAAATAGTAGTTTATGCAACAAGTTGCAAAAAGAAGATTTTTTCAGCACGAGTCATACATTTATCCAACGAGGTTCACCGAGTTGGATAAATATGACAAGTGCTGAAAAAATCAATTTTTGCAACGAGTTCCATACAACATTTTTTGCAATTCCTAAAAACACCCTTTGTGTGGAATTATAAGTCAAATGCTCATGTATTTTGTCAATTAACCGTTTAAAACAAAATAATGTTGAAAAGTATTACTTTTCGAAACAAGTGCTGAAAAGTTCAACTTTTCAGCATTCATTTCAGTGCTGAAAAGTACAACTTTTCAGCATTTATTTTGAAAAGTGTTACTATTCGATTCTGTTATTTTTGGTACAGAAAAGTAGGCTTTTTCATCGTTCAAGAATGACAGGAAAAGTAAGTAGTTTCACGACGGAATTGCAAATTAGTAGTTTATGCAACAAGTTGCAAAAAGAGGATTTTTTCAGCACGAGTCGTACATTTATCCAACGAGGTTCACCGAGTTGGATAAATACGAAGAGTGCTGAAAAAAACAAGTTTTGCAACGAGTTCCATACAACATTTTTTGCAATTCCAAAAAACGCACACTGAGTGAAATTTTAAGTCAAATTTTCATGTATTTTGTCAATAAATCGTTTAAATCAAAAAAATGTTGAAAAAAGTTACTTTTCAAAACAAGTGCTGAAAAGTTCAACTTTTCTGCACCCATTTGAGTGCTGAAAAGTAGAACTTTTCAGCATTTATTTTGAAAAGTGTTGCTATTCGATTCTGTTATTTTTGGTACAGAAAAGTAGGCTATTTCGTCGTTCAAGAATGACAGGAAAAGTGAGTAGTTTCACGACGGAATTGCAAAAAAAATATTTTAAACCGGCATTTTCAAAATGTTGGGGGTAATTTGATCCCTCTTTCAACATTTTGAAGAAATCTTAAGCAAAATGTTGACGGTATTAAAAATTTACAAATGATCTACAAAGAAGCATGAAAGCAAATCTTCTACGACCTTTGACGGTTTTTATACAAAACAAGCCTTACCCGACAAACTTCGTATTGTCTTTTTTTTCGTTTCTTGACGTTTTAGCTTGTTCAGCTTCCTGTGATCAAAATTTGAGTTTACGTAAAGTTTCCTATACAATCTGCAGATGCTCCAGAATCGGTCCCAGAGTTGCCAAAGTGGGAATGTTTTAGCATATAAACATATAGATGCTCCGTATTGAACTGATTCGCGTTCGAACAAAACCGTCGATTTTTTTTAATTTTTAGATTCAACGTTCTCAATCGAATTCTATTGTCCAAATTTGGTAAATTTGCAAAATTGAGTTCTCCTCAGAAGTTGGAGCAATTTTCCATGAAATCAGTAAATTTAAAGACATTTGGTATGTAAACTTTCGAAAATCTGTGAGGCAATTGCAACTTTCTTTTAACACCTAAGGGCCCTTACAGAGTGGACGCTGCAAGCGACGCTACAAGCGACGCGACTAATTTGACAGGCGAAGCGACTACGCGCGACTCATTTGCGGCCAGCAGAAATCGCTCGCCTATTCAGAGTAGAAGCGATTTTTCGCTGCGCTACAAGCGACGAACAAGCAACTGTCAAATTGGTCGCGCGACCGACCTGTGCAAACCGAGGTCAGTCGCTTGCAAATCAAGCGATTTAAATTGATTCTGATGTTTTGTTCAGCTTTTCGCTATTCAAAATTTCTCAGAAAAAAAATATTTTGGAAGAACATTCTGAAAATTTAGATTGACCTGGCCACTCCGGAACCGGTTTTGAAACACATAAATTTAGAAATTCAAAAATACAAATACAGAGCAAATGTTCGCTAACTGAAACGAATTCGAATTAAAAAGTACTCAAACGTTATAACCAGTTGTCAAACTGGCTTCGACATTTCAACCCCATTGTTCGACGATATCCGAGCACGTTGTTTTGCTTTTTAATTATCCGCACAATCCGTACTATCCGGATATTTGTAACAAAACATAAAAGTTTTGGAGATTTTGCCTAATATTTTTTACTTTAATCATTATCTGGGGTGGATATGGTAGAGCACCCAGAAATCGCCATGCTCCAGTATTCACCCACTTACAGAGTTTAAACTGTGTTTAACTAACTTATACCATTTTTGGATAGAATGCAGGTACTTATTTATTGATTTCCAACACTTATCAAACCTGAACTAATTTATTTATTTATGAAACTGGTAGAGGGGTAATTTATGAAACTTGTTTTATGCAAAAATGGATATTTTATATCGAATTAACACAGCGTTGCTCAGTGGGTCAAAGTATCTCGAAAAGATTTTACAGACTTTTAAAATTTTATTTACTCCACTTAAAGTTTTTGCAATGAAGGCACAGTCTACCTTATTTTTAATTATTTTTTGCCTTTCTTACAAAAGAAAGGTTTAAGGTTTGCTTTTGGAAAAATGCTTTTTTCAGAAATCTAAAAAAAATCGTGCACGGCGAGGATTCGTCCCAGGAAAAAATCCTATTACTAAATTGAAGGTTTAGATGCGCTCTTTCGATGGAATTTTGGCCCGAAACCCGGAACTCAAAGTCTGATTTTTGAGAGCTCTTTTTCTGAAATACATGGCCGATGTCTGTATCCGCTCTTAAAAATTTGTGTCTTCCATCACTGGAAAACCGCTCGTAAAACTCACAATTTTTAAAAGTCAGATCTGTAGCCGTGGGGTCGGAGACGAACATTTTATTTTTCGATTCACAATTTTCGACCAGTAAATGTGGTCAAAGCCATTTTTAGAGGTATTTTTTGGACTATTTTACAGATAACACTATCAAATTTAAAGAATTCAGTTTCAAACAAAAAGCCATTCGTAAACATGCGCCATAAACTGTTTGGGCCCAAAATTTGAAGCTTTTCCAAAATGTATTTCCAGAGATATAGCGATTTTAGTGTTTTTCGTCTTATTTGTACCCCATTTTTTCCCGGCTCGTTCTCGCTCGAAAACTCGAAAACTCGAAAACTCGACAAGTCGTCAAGTCGAAGCTTCAACGCCAGCGCTTTTACGCTTGCGCGTTTTACGCTGCGCGTGAAAGTGTTCTTTCTGGCTTCTTATAATTGATCGACAAAGTGCAATAGCGATACATATTTTTTTAAGTTAATCATAGACTAACATTATTGACTGAGTACCCTTTATTTTTTTTTTCTAATAATGTCAATCCAATATGTTTTTCTTAATTAAATTTAAATGACGTTTTTCTTCGGTTTAGAGTTAATTTTCATTGTGACAAATAATGTACTTCTGAAATAAAAAAAAAAATGGCATTTGAGGTTTAGCCTTAAAAGATTCGAAGCTTTAGGTAAAATTCTCACTGGCTGGTATCATTATGTTTTTGAAAAAATAATTGCACCAATATATTTCTCGGAGTTTCATCATTTTGTAAGAAAGGCTCTATTTCACCTCTGGTGATATTAAATCGGGTTTTTTTTTTAATTTTTAAATTTATAAATAAAAAAAAAATAAAAAAATATTAAAAGAGGAGCAAAATAATCAAAAGTTTAAAATTTTCAAAAAATTATAGGTTAAGAACTTGAAAATTAAAAATTTTATCAATGCTATATAAGAATTAAAAAAACGAAGAAATTATAATTTCAAAAAAAATTAAACTTTTAAAAATCAATTTAAGAATTTAAGAATTTAAGAATTTAAGAATTTAAGAATTTAAGAATTTAAGAATTTAAGAATTTAAGAATTTAAGAATTTAAGAATTTAAGAATTTAAGAATTTAAGAATTTAAGAATTTAAGAATTTAAGAATTTAAGAATTTAAGAATTTAAGAATTTAAGAATTTAAGAATTTAAGAATTTAAGAATTTAAGAATTTAAGAATTTAAGAATTTAAGAATTTAAGAATTTAAGAATTTAAGAATTTAAGAATTTAAGAATTTAAGAATTTAAGAATTTAAGAATTTAAGAATTTAAGAATTTAAGAATTTAAGAATTTAAGAATTTAAGAATTTAAGAATTTAAGAATTTAAGAATTTAAGAATTTAAGAATTTAAGAATTTAAGAATTTAAGAATTTAAGAATTTAAGAATTTAAGAATTTAAGAATTTAAGAATTTAAGAATTTAAGAATTTAAGAATTTAAGAATTTAAGAATTTAAGAATTTAAGAATTTAAGAATTTAAGAATTTAAGAATTTAGGAATTTAAGAATTTAAGAATTTAAGAATTTAAGAATTTAAGAATTTAAGAATTTAAGAATTTAAGAATTTAAGAATTTAAGAATTTAAGAATTTAAGAATTTAAGAATTTAAGAATTTAATAATTTAAGAATTTAAGAATTTCAAATGTTTAAATTTTTTGATTTTTAAAATTTCAGGTTTTAAAATTCTATAGAATTTTAGAATGATGATCTCGATGATGATCTGTTTTCCTTGAGAATTAGTGACGGCTTCACCTGAATTGCTTACTACATTACCATATTAGTCCTACATTTTTACCAATGAATCAAGATTTTGCATTGTGTCCAATGTCCATACAAAAATGTTTTCAAAATACAAATTCAAAAGACGCTTACTGAAAAGTGTTCTGATCGATACGATTTCTTTGACAAAGTTATGCAGTCCAGCCTCGATTATCCGAAGGTTTCTATGGGACTTTGGGGTTCTATGTGGACTTCCGATAATCGTATCAAATTTTTGTTTTGTTTTCCTTATGAACGCCATGGACCAGTTCCGAGATGTCCTTCCAAAATGAAGAATTTCGATACCAATATTGACAGGTTTTGCCCTGATCAGATATTGGCCACTTCGGTGGTTCCCCGGAGGACATTCAGAACCGGTTCCGGAGTGGCCAGTGGCCACCAAATTATTTCGGTGGACCCTTTCTGAGATGCCCTTCCAATATGGAGAATTTTGATACAAACATTGACTAGTTTTCTTCTGATCAGATATTGGCCACATCGGTGGTTCCCCGGCGGACATTTAGAACCGGTTCCGGAGTGGCCAGTGGCCACCAAATTATTTTGGTGGACCATTTTTGAGATGTCCTTCCAAAATGAAGAATTTCGATACCAATATTGACTGGTTTTGCTCTTATCAGATATTGGCCACTTCGGTGGTTCCCCGGAGGACATTCAGAACCGGTTCCGGAGTGGCCAGTGGCCACCAAATTATTTCGGTGGACCCTTTTTGAGATGCCCTTCCAATATGAAGAATTTTGATACCAACATTGACTAGTTTTCTTCTGATCAGATATTGGCCACATCGGTGGTTCCCCGGAGGACATTTAGAACCGGTTCCGGAGTGGCCAGTGGCCACCAAATTATTTTGGTGGACCATTTCTGAGATGTCCTTCCAAAATGAAGAATTTCGATACCAATATTGACTGGTTTTGCTTTGATCAGATATTGGCCACTTCGGTGGTTCCCCGGAGGACATTCAGAACCGGTTCCGGAGTGGCCAGTGGCCACCAAATTATTTCGGTGGACCCTTTTTGAGATGCCCTTCCAATATGAAGAATTTTGATACCAACATTGACTAGTTTTCTTCTGATCAGATATTGGCCACTTCGGTGGTTCCCCGGAGGACATTTAGAACCGGTTCCGGAGTGGCCAGTGGCCACCAAATTATTTCGGTGGACCATTTCTGAGATGTCCTTCCAAAATGAAGAATTTCGATACCAATATTGACTGGTTTTGCTTTTATCAGATATTGGCCACATCGGTGGTTCCCCGGAGGACATTTAGAACCGGTTCCGGAGTGGCCAGTGGCCACCAAATTATTTTGGTGGACCATTTCTGAGATGTCCTTCCAAAATGAAGAATTTCGATACCAATATTGACTGGTTTTGCTTTTATCAGATATTGGCCACTTCGGTGGTTCCCCGGAGGACATTTAGAACCGGTTCCGGAGTGGCCAGTGGCCACCAAATTATTTTGGTGGACCATTTCTGAGATGTCCTTCCAAAATGAAGAATTTCGATACCAATATTGACTGGTTTTGCTTTTATCAGATATTGGCCACATCGGTGGTTCCCCGGAGGACATTTAGAACCGGTTCCGGAGTGGCCAATGGCCACCAAATTATTTCGGTGGACCCTTTCTGAGATGCCCTTCCAATATGGAGAATTTTGATACAAACATTGACTAGTTTTCTTCTGATCAGATATTCGCCACATCGGTGGTTCCCCGGCGGACATTTAGAACCGGTTCCGGAGTGGCCAGTGGCCACCAAATTATTTTGGTGGACCATTTTTGAGATGTCCTTCCAAAATGAAGAATTTCGATACCAATATTGACTGGTTTTGCTCTTATCAGATATTGGCCACTTCGTTGGTTCCCCGGAGGACATTCAGAACCAGTTCCGGAGTGGCCAGTGGCCACCAAATTATTTCGGTGGACCCTTTTTGAGATGCCCTTCCAATATGAAGAATTTTGATACCAACATTGACTAGTTTTCTTCTGATCAGATATTGGCCACATCGGTGGTTCCCCGGAGGACATTTAGAACCGGTTCCGGAGTGGCCAGTGGCCACCAAATTATTTTGGTGGACCATTTCTGAGATGTCCTTCCAAAATGAAGAATTTCGATACCAATATTGACTGGTTTTGCTCTTATCAGATATTGGCCACTTCGTTGGTTCCCCGGAGGACATTCAGAACCGGTTCCGGAGTGGCCAGTGGCCACCAAATTATTTCGGTGGACC
Source organism: Culex pipiens pallens (assembly GCF_016801865.2). Lineage (NCBI taxonomy): Eukaryota > Metazoa > Arthropoda > Insecta > Diptera > Culicidae > Culex > Culex pipiens. Next base: position 79,564,033 of record NC_068938.1, on the reverse strand, counting down.
CTTTCTGAGATGCCCTTCCAATATGAAGAATTTTGATTTTTCTATTTTTGATTTTTTATTTACAATTAAAAAATCATTTCGAACCATTTTGCAATTTTTTAATTAAATATACTTTATTTATTGCATTAAACAATTCTACTGTCCATTTTATTTGTAATTTGAATAGCGAAAAGCTGAACAAAACATCAGAATCAATTTAAATCGCTTGATTTGCAAGCGACTGACCTCGGTTTGCACAGGTCGGTCGCGCGACCAATTTGACAGTTGCTTGTTTTTCGCTTGTAGCGCAGCGAAAAATCGCTTCTACTCTGAATAGGCGAGCGATTTCTGCTGGCCGCAAATGAGTCGCGCGTAGTCGCTTCGCCTGTCAAATTAGTCGCGTCGCTTGTAGCGTCGCTTGCAGCGTCCACTCTGTAAGGGCCCTAAGCTTCTATCCACCCAGGCATTAGAAGTGACGAACTAATACCAAATACCTGACTTTACCGATATAAGACGACGAATAAATATATATACAGCAATTCCCCACGAAAACAGGATGGAAAAAAACAAAAGTGCTCGGATAGGGCTCCAAAATTTTCTGAGGGTTCCTTGGCCGAAATAATTAGACCCGTATTTTTATTGTTTGGCCATTCGGGTGACCTACGCCGTGTTAGGGTGGTTCGAAAAATGGCCATTTTCGTCGATTTTCGCAAAAACCACTTTTTTTTCAAAAAATCATAACTTCGCTCCATTTTGACCGATTTCAATTGTCTTATACGCAAATGAAAGGTGATAAGTTGGACTTTCAAAGAAAAATAGTAACAAGTTTCAAAAATCTACCCTAACATATGAAAGGGCGTACGAAACATTAAAATGCCGTTTTGACGGTGTCTGGACCAATGAGCCTATGTCTGAAAATATTTTTATTGGATTCCCCGGACATTTTTACATAACATATTAAAAATGGGAGGATTTCATTAACAGGATTCCGAGATATGATTTTATGAAAATAAAATCCGTGTTTTTCGACGCGCCGCGCGCAAAACCGGAAAATGACGAAATCGGCAAAAAAATCAACTTTTTTCACTAAAACTTCGATAACTTTAAAATTTCAGCGATGACCTATAGATGTTTTGGTACCCAAATTTTCTTAATTAAAAGACGCAATTTTAGTATGTAGTATTCGAATATTTTCAAAAATATGTGTTATTTCTTCTAAAAGGTATGATAAAATCTCGATCATTGAATACCCAATATTGCAAAAACAAACTTAAATTTACAGTATTTTTTACAGTAGGATATGAGAAAGGGACGGTGGGAAAGGGATAATATGGATATATCATTTGATCAATAGAATACAATATAAACTAAGGGAATAAAATCATGTTTCAAATAATGATAGATAAAATGGATAGATCTCACCAAATCAAGATTAAACAGTTCCAGCAGGGTTTGAACTTCATCAAATGCCACTTGAATCGTAATTCTTCTAAGACTTCTGGACTTGAACAGGACTATAGTAAAGTAGCGGGCAGCAACAATCAAGGTTTCGGTTCTTCCAGCAGCGATCCTGGTACCGCTCGACGGCAGCAAAAGCATACGACGCCGCAAGTAGGTACTGATCACCACACGATGTATTTAGTCTGCTACTGCTGGCCTGGTAGATTGGAACAGGATCATGATGACCGCTTCATAAAATGCTCCAGCTGTTGCTGATCCTGCCTTCTTGTTCGTGTAATCGTCAACCCCAAGAGATATTCCACTGAAACTACCTCAACCGCTACCACCATTAAAATTGGACAGGAACTCCGGTTTAAAAATTTGAATCGAACGTTTTAAAAAAAATCAAATTCTAAAAATATGACAGCTGAAAAAATATACGTCTCCCTAAACATTTGATACCCATATTGTAAAAAACTAAAAAAATAATGCTTTTTATCAAAAACACATACAGTCCAGACTCAATTTTCCGAAGGCCTTGGCGAAATTTCGCTTCGGATAATCGAATCACAAAAAAAAACATTTTGTTGTCCTATTTTTGATTGTTGAGATTCAGTATCCCCTTAACAGCTCTAAAGTGATTTAGAATTTTTAAATCCAAGATGGCGACCAAAATGGCGGTGATGAAATATTGAAAGAAAATGCATTTTTAATTTAATAAGCAATCAACCAGTCAAATTTGACTAAAATGGGGTCGCAGAACTCAATTTGGACGTTTAAAGTAAGAAAGTAAGAAAATAAAAAATACGAAAAAATTGTTTTTGTTCATGATTGAGTATTTTTGAAAATGTGTGTTAAAACGCTAGAAAGGTATGCAAAAATTCCGATCATTTGTCACCCATATTCCAAAAACAATAATTTTGAGGATTTTATCGAGAAACAAAAATTTTTTATGTAATTATATTTGCAATGGATAGCTAACATGATCCCGATTCCAAAACACTATAATTATTTTAAGTTTGAATGATTTTTCGTAGGATTATGGCCAATTTCTCCCATGTAACCAAAATCCCATAAGCACTGGGTCGTTAACCGAAGCAGCTGAACGAATCATAAACAGGGCAGTGCAAAACCGGGGCATGACTGTACTTTTTTTTTACAATTTTGATCCAACTTTTTGTTGCCGATAGATGGATTGCAAAGAATTAAAAAAAAACATCTATTATCTTAGTGATATCCATTTTTTGTTAAAAAATGCTTAAAACGTTTTATTTGACTCTTTTAAAACGATGATCATGATTAAAAATTCGTGATATCAAATTCAGAGATATGAAAAAAAAAACAAAATATTCTTTTCTAGCGATGAAAATGGAATCAATAGTTACCAATCTAAGATTTATCTAAAGCCGAAACCTGTATTTATTTGTTTGGCTAAGTTGAGGTGGTACAAAAAAATACCGAAAAAAAATATTGTCAACACATTTTAAACTGCCAAATTGTATAATGCAATCACACAGTAGTTAACAGCAACAAATAAGTTTGACCTCACGGATTACAACAAGAAAACAGCAATCACTCAACGATTCCTTTTTAATCAATTTACCCTGCACTAATTTGACGACCACTCGAAAACATTCAAAAATCCCACAAATCATCCAAACGTGCCACCGAGAGCTGTCAAACTACCACTATACTGCACTGAATGCCTGACGTTGATACTAAAACGTCACCGTCGTGTCACTACATCTATTTTACACGACACGACACTCGTGACCAATTTCCCACTTTGCTGTCTAATGAACCAAACCAACACAGTGTGCGTGTTTGTGTGACACGGTGGGTCCATTAGTGCAGATGCTGCGCTGCACCGAACTTACTGTCACAGATCAAAGTGGATGAAATTTATTGTCTGTTTGGTTAACACATGTTTTCCGCAGCTCATTTTCACTTTCACGCCACGCGGTTATTGGTCACGGTGGTGATGGGTGGGAGTTTTTAACTACTCACTCTGTCATCTGCCGAGAGGAACTAGGTTCATAAAAAATGAAATTGGGAAAGGAGAAAGAATAAAAAAAACGGAAACATGTCAGATGGTACCGTAAAGTGAGCGCAACGGATTGAGAAATTATCAAAGTACCAAGCAGATGAGGTGGAAATTCGAGGGACAAAACGGTTAGGGTCGTCCTTTTTTCATTCACGGTGCACGAGGCTGAGACGTCTTCGCTCTTCCTGGAGGGTAAAGAAATTTTGTTTGCATTAATTTTCTACTAAGTTTACATAGGTCACTCATTAAGTGAATTAAGGCCTCGGACAGGTATGCAGCAGGTAAGAAACTTTGATAATTAAATAAAGCAGGTCAGCGAAGCAGAAATTTCCCTGGAAGGCTATTTTGAGTACAACACCGAAAAGAAAACAGTGTTTGGAAACATTTAATTTAATTCTTCCTCAAAAGTTCCGTTGACTAATGGTTTGCTTCCTAAGTTTATGATTGATAGGCAACATCATACGTCGTGAATGCAGATTTTTGGGCTGCCATTTTGGAGGAGTGAATCCTCGCCATTCAACACGAAACCCACAGACGATTTTTCTTCCAGCTCACGAAATCTCCGTTACGGAACCCCTCCTACTCATCAGACCACGGACATGCTGAATTCTGGCCCCAAAACCAGAGAAGAATCAGAGAGCAAGAAACACGGTCGAGGAGGATGTGTTATGATTTGCGATCACGTTTTTGATTAATGCTTATCCGCATGATTTTTTCCTCACACAAGAGGAAAGAACGAAAAAACGGCTGTGGAAACTTGGGTGCCAGTGTGTGTGTGTGTACAAAGAAAAGGACGTCAGAAAAGATGATAAGTAATATTCTACCCAAAGTAGTATAAATGATCCTAAATGGACTTTGATGACACCCGGAGTTCCGTCTTGTGGCAGACATCAGACGAATTTCAGAGAGTTTTATATGGGGTGAACTCAATAAAAATGATGCTCAAAAATGTAAAATATAAAAAACATACGAAACAGCATCTGATATGTGAACATTTCTTGATTTATTCCTTTATTTGTAAAAATATCCAAATATTATAAATAATTGCTTTTATCGTACAAGCTTTTATACAAATTCAGGAGCTGTTCATAAAAAGGTGCTATTAAAATTTTGGAAAATCTATATCTTTGAAACGGATTTACTGAACAATTTGTTGCCTTCGGTAAAGTTGAAGTTTAGGATTCAAAAAACAAATTAACACTCTAAGAAATAATCAGTTTCGAACCATAGAGAAATACGTTCAAACATGTTGCCACCAAGTTGTGATTTGACTTCAAATAGTGTGTGTGTTTTTTTTTTAATTTTTTTTTACTACAGTTATTTTTGTCCATTTCTGAGAATATTTAAAAAAAAAATTAAAAAGTTGCTCTAAGATACATTGAATCTTGGACATCTGTTTGCAGAGAAACAGTGGATAAAGAAAAACAAACAAGAAAATTTAAGTTTTCTAAGTCACGCCAAAACAGCACCGCATTTTATAAAGCCAATATTTCGGCAACCAATGGTCAAATTTTCAGTGTTTAAAAAAGAAACATTTGTGAAATTATCTGAAACAAGACTAACATTTCAAAGGACCAAATATTCAATATTACACCCTCTTGAAATGTTAGTTTTGAATCATTTTTTATGGGTGATCATAAAATTTCACATTTATGTTAAAAGTATTTTGAAAATTTAGGATCAAATATTCAATATAACAAAAGGATCAAATATTCAATATGACACCCTCTTGAAATGTTGGGCTTGCCTCCAAAATATTTTTATTTCGAAGTGATCATAAAATTTCACAAATCATAAAAATTCACATTTTATGTTAAAAATATTTTGAAAATTTAGGATGAAATATTCAATTTACCAAAAGAGCCAAATATTGAATATTACGCCTTCTTGAATGGTTACTCTTGATTCCGTTTTTTTTTATTTTTTTTATGGTATCAGATAAAAACACAAAAGTTTCATCATCTGTCACATTTTAAGGGGTGTATTGCAAATTGTCAAAAATGTCCGAGGTTGGTGTAAGCACACATTTCAACTTTTTCATGATCTTTCTGAAGGGCATTTAGATGTACATTTTAATCCAGTAACAAAATAAATATGAAGACATTTGGATGTACCATTGCCGAGATATAGTGATTATATAGCAGTTTCATAAAACTGGTGCCATGATATCTCAACACTGCTTTGACCAAATCAGCTCAAAATGTTGGTGAAGACTCGTTAAACCAGTCCTGTGTGTATGACGAAGGCCGATTTTCAAAAACATGATTTGAAAAAAGATAAAAATATTTTTTATGTTTTTTATATATAAAAAAAACGTCAGTCAGTCAATTTTTTTGAGAAAAATGTTCACAAAGTTTGACATTTCGCTTTGCGCATGGCAAAATTGTGAACTTAAATCGTCTCTTACTCAGTTCAGACATGAAATATCTTCGTGAAACATTCAGGAGTGATTGAAAATCATCATTTTTAGTAAATTTAGTGAATTTAGTCTGTAATATGAAATTTTGTGATTTTCTACATGTAACATGTACCCCAGGTAACGCACACTTTTAAAAAAATCAAAAAACTACTTTTAATAAATTAAAATCAAACTTAATCAACATTTTTGGAATGTACTATTCGATTGCAAATTTAATTTACAATGAAAATTTATGTAAAAACAAATTGAATGGGATTCCTGTTTGTGCCAAAAAAAACACCATTATTTTAAAAATCAAAACTTGGCAAATTTTGTGTCCCTACAACTCAAAAATTCAAAAGTTTTGGGGTTTGTTCCCTTGAAACATATAAAAAATAAAAAATACGGATATTGGGAAAATGTTTTTTTATACACAAAGTTGATATAAAAAAATTAATATTTGGTACGATCAGATCGTACGAGGTTTGATTTAAATATTATTTTATTGAATATAATCAACACAACATTGTGTTGAAACAAACCTGAATTCTCAATTCCGCACAAGCCTTTTTTCGTTTTAAAAAGTTGCGTTGAAGTTTAGCGTAGATTTAAAAAATCTTGATTAAAAAAAAACAACACGTTGATTCAAATATGCCATATATTTATCTGCGTGTACAACTTTGCCGAAGATACCAAATCTATCAGAAAATTCCTTCGAAAGAAACAAATTTTTAAATATTTACGGACAGTTTTTGTGTGGACAGCTGCGTTTTTGCAAATCGGCTTTCTTGCAAAATTCCAAAATTATTTTAATGCGTTGAAAAAGAGGAATCTTTGATAGAACAGAGAAAAACTTTTTTTTCAAAATAATTAAGCTTTAAGAGGCTGTATCTCAGCAACCAGTAGTCCGATCAACAGAGTGAACAAAAGAAAAGTGTAGGAAACTCTCTTAGCTTTTCCAATTTTTTTTCAGGGCTGCTTTCTTTCATGAAGTATTTTTAAATTGCATATTCAACTTTTAGTGATAAAATAATAAATCAGGATTTTCTTCATTTTACATTCCCAATAACTTACAACTTTGCCGAAGACGCCAGAAAATCCCTTCTGAAGATAAAGATTTTCGAATATTGACATACCAATTTTGTATGACAAAATTGTATGGAAAAACTAAAAATAACTTACACATTTTTTTAAATTGCATAAGCTATGAGAAAAAATCAAACAATTTCAAGATCTTTACGTATCTCTCGCACAATCTAGAAGAAACTTGCTCTTGAAATTGTACAATAATAAAGAGCCAAATTTCAAGCTGAGATGAAAAAGGGAAATCCCAAAACATTACTACCGTGTGGTCACCTTATAATTATCCCCATCCTCGACAGCCTGAAGCCTCCCATGGTGAGCCACACCGCACGACACCCGATTGAGTGGAATTGATTAATTGATTCCGTAGCCTATAATTCGCTCTCATTTGAAGGCCCACACGGCGCACGTTTGCAAACGAAGTCACCTCCCACCGGAAGCAACATCAGCGGAATACGCGACAACCCATAAGTCACTTGTTTACACCACGTGCGCGTTGTCCCACGTGTGTTCCATCGCCGCGATGATCGTTGTCCGATACATCACAACATGCAGTCAATTCCCATTAACATCAACTTAATCAGTGCTGCCAGCATGAACACGAACTGCGCCCTCCCTCAACGCGGCCTGATTACACACATCTCCACAAAAGTAAGAGGAATATCGAATGTCCCGAAATGTCGGCTCCGGCCACCGTATTACACCGATTGTGGTGGTGATTCTGCGCCACGGGATGTTCCCCTGCTCAATCGGGAAGAGATGATGCACCCTGCTGCGGCCCTTCTCTCTGTGTCCATTACGAGATTAAGTCCTTCCGTATTTATCCAATCGGGCCTCGAAATCATCTTAATTTATAAATAAAGAGCAAAGGATCCCCGCTGGTTCTGCTCGGCAACCCTCATTCCACGAGAGTTCCAAGTGGCCAACTCGAGAAAGGAGAGTGAACAAAAAAATGAATGGGAGTGATTCGCGCCACGGGCAGAAAGCCCCCTGGGGACACACAAAACTTTTTATTCTCACATTAGGAATGGTTACGATCCGCCGGTGTGCGGAGGCTCCTAATGCGGCGGAGAAGACCACCGAATGATACGAACCGGTGGTGCACTCACTGTGGACGCGGCGCCGTTTCGTGGGTTCCGAGGTGGATGCGGATCCTGAGCATACCCCACAGGAAATATGATACTCTGATGGCATGTGATGTTGTGGTGTTGTGGTTCCCCTGCACAGTGGGTCTAAACTAAGTTGTGATTAATTTTTAAGTTTCCGGTTGTCGAACTTTTTAAATTGTTTTTGTAACAAGATTTGTAATGTTTTTAACAACAAATGTTTATTTTTTTTGTGGATTGGGGTGACTAATTTCAAAATTGAATCAATTTACAACTTTTTGAGCAATTCTCTAAGATTTCGGTCAATCGATTTTTTTTGTGTTTTTTATTCCGGCTGAAACTTTTTTGGTGCCTTCGGTCCCAAGTAGCAAGTAAAACATCGCTTTTTATTTTTTGTTGAACAATTGCTGCACAAGCGTTTGTATACGTTAATTATTGAACAAGTGTCATAAAATTTGGTCAATTGTTCTCATTTTGATAAAAAAAACTGTTGTTCAACATGGTTTTGCAACACAAGTGCCAAATCTAGTAACAGATTACGAATAGTTGATTTTGAAGTTTATTCTGACTCAAATGGAACATGCTTGTAGAACTTGAAAAACAAAATCACATTTGCAGACATGATGTTCCATTTCAGTTTGCTAAACATGATAACATAGAAGAATTGACCTCTGGCTTCGGTTGAGTTTTCACGTAAACAAGATGTTTATGTGTAGTTCGCATTCGCGTTTTAAAAACCGAGCAAGAACATGTTGACGAAACAAGCACAGATAGTTCTAAAAATAGAAACAGCTTATGTTCAATAGAAGTTTTGGCAAACTGTTAGTGAACTTGGTAAAACCTAGATGACCGTAGACTTCTTATTGACGTTTAGGCCTGCTCATTAGGCCGTCCCAAAAAAATGAAAAGTTGTCAAATCTTCGCTGATAGATTAGGATGTCAGGAACAATGTTTTCATACAACAAAAAATCCCAAATTTACAACTCGCGCTTCAGAAATGCGAGTAACAATCATACTAAAGTCATTCAAATTTGGTCGCCTTGGGCTTCAAGTTATAGTTTAATGTCCCCTGAACAAATTCCTGTACAGACATAGTCCATAAAAGCTTGTGTTTGGGCATGGCAGGGCGTTTTAGGGAGAAAAAATTGTATTTTTCAGCCAAAAAAATTCAAAAACCACTCCCCACAACGAGCCAAAACTAATGCATTCAGCTTATAGGAAATTTACGGAGATCATTTTGCTTTTTTTACCATTCAATTTATGTCCACGCAAAGCCGAGATATTTGCATTTTAGTGAACAAAAAGTGACGAATTTTCAAAATTCGGTATATAAGCGTTTTTAGCATATGATATGGCTACTATGATTACAAACGGGAACACGGAGAAAAAAGCGTTCCAAAAATCATGAACAATGTGCCACGAAATCTGGAACAAGGTGATATTCCACGGTACGAAAACGTACTATGAACAATTTCCATGAACAATAAGCAAATCGTGAACAGGTGTTCACGAAAAATCATAACGTCTGCAGCATAACGCTTGGCTTGTTATCGAAATCATGAACACTATTCACGATTTCAGGGAACAACGTGGGAATGTGTTCACGATTTAAAGAACACTTTTTAAATGTGAAAAAAGGATTTGGAGCTAATAAAAAATGTTATTTAAAAGTTTTCTAGATTGTGTGTTAAAAGTTTTAAGCAAATAGAACAGCCGTAGTGGGCAAAATGTAGTTTTTAACTAATAATTTTGGCAAGAAGCCGTTACTTACTGTGACGGCGACTTAGGGATTGCCTTTTATATAAAGACCAAAAAGAATTAAATCAACCCATTTACGGTCATTATATTCACACTTAACACCATGAAATTTAGCAGAGTGTAGTTAAAATGCGACTGTTCAGTTTGAATGTTCAGTCCAGAATGTATTTCGTTTCTCAAATTGTTAAAACGTAACTTCGATTGTCTTCAATCTTCAAATATTCCAGGCTTCTTCGATTCGGTATTTCTTCAATTATTATGTTTTAAAACGTAACGTAACGCTTCTTTACAATCATGAACTTTAGTTCATGATTTTTATCACTTCTGTTCATGAAAACGTAGTTTTTTGTTCATACAATCGTGCACGAGTTCACGATTACATGAACAAATATTTTAATTTTTTTTTTTTTTGCTCTCTCAAAAACGATATTTGTTAATAACATTTCATGAAAACACATGAGATTTTCTCACAATGTGACGTAAACGACAACTAATCATAAATCAAAATTAATTTTATTAAAGTTCATATCTCTAAGCTGTGAACGTGATTTTTTTATGTTGGGGAGATTAGGGGAAAGACGGCCACCCTTAGGGAGAAGTCTAATAAAATTTACACAACAGATTATTTTTATCTCAAATTACGTACATATTGTTCTACTACTAGTCCATTATAGAAATGACATAAATTAGTTGGTCTTAAAACCAATTTTCAATACTTTTCAGCAATTTAAAAAAAAAATAATTGAAATCGTATATATATGAAATACGCGGGGTAAGACGGCCACCCATGTGGGGTAAGACGGCCAGTGCTATAAATTAACATAATAACTTTGCTAAATCCACCCAAACACCTACATGGTTGGTTCAACAGACTTCTCTGAACATCATAACTATTTTGGTTGAAAAAATCAGGTTTCAAATGTGAAGAAAAATGCTGTTTAAAAAATTTCATATTTTGGCTCAGTGAATTTCATATTATTGCGACCACATTTTATGAAAAACTATGAATTTTTACTACAAAACAAACACAATTTGATACAAAAAAAAATAGTTTGTGTATTTCGATTAGAATAAGTAAATCAAAGTTATGTAAACAATATTAAATAAGTGATTTTTATGAAAAGTTTGATAGGATTTCATACTATTCAATGAGTTTTGCTATATCACAGTAAAGAATGTTGTCGAAACGGTAGTTAACAGCATTTTGTTTAAAAATTGATAGTTTTATTGAAAATGCTTTTCCTTTATCTACAAATATGTCTTAATAGTCAAAAACCGTCAAAAATATAACCTATATCAAATAAAATCTACAAATTACGGGTGGCCGTCTTACCCCCGGAGGAGGTGGCCGTCTTGCCCCCAAATAAATTATTTTTTTAAACATTTTTTGTAAACAGTTCATCGCATTTTTTTAATTTTTTCGAGGGACATAATCTAGGGAAAACTTCAATTTAACATGAAAAAATATTTGAAGACAGGAAAACATATTGTTATTTAACAAAAATGCCTAAGTTGTAATTCATCAAAATTACATCCAGTTTCAAGCTCAAAAATTATTTGTTTATTTTGAGCTATTTTCATACAATTTCAAACAATATTTCTGGCAAAGGTGACTCCATATGCATTATTTAGCATGAGGAACAGTATTGCTAAACATTTTAGTAATATTCATTAGTATACTTATTAAAACAGTGGGGTGGCCGTCTTACCCCGCCTGGCCGTCTTACCCCCAGCTCCCCTATGTACATTCGAATGAAACAAACAACATTTATAAAAAAACTTATTTTTTCAAAAAAAGTTACTCATTAGAGCTTTATTTGTTCTTATCGAGAAGAGCACAGAGCAGTACTTATAAATATGTCGTTTACGTCACATTGTGAGAAAATCTCAATCAAAAATCGAACTTCATTTTTCAATGTAAAATAGAATTTGCAATCAAAAAGCATCGTAGTGAAATTTCGATAAAGTGCAACGTTTTCAACTTAAAGTCATTTTTAGTAACTTGTTTGAAAATAGTCGCAGTTTTTCATTTTTTAAATCAGTGCCTATGTTTGCCCACCTTTGAAAAAAAAAATTTTTTTTTGAGTAGCTGAGAAAATTCTCTATATTTCGCTTTTTTGAACTTTGTTGATACGACCCTTAGTTGCTGAGATATTACCATGCGAGTGCTTAAAAACAGGAAAATTAATGTTTTCTAAGTCTCACCCAAACAATCCACCACTTTCTAACGTCGATATCTTAGCAACTAATGGTCCAATTTTCAATGTTAAAATATGAAACATTCGTGAAATTTTCCGATCTTTTTGAATAACAATATAATTATTAAATTAAGACTAGCATTTCAAAGGGCGTAATATTGAATGTTTGGCCCCGAAGATTTTTTGACCATTCTAGAAATTTTTGAAAAGTGATTATAATTGAATAATGCCGTCATAAGTGCAGTGTTTCTGGGGACGCGCAGTCCTGTTTTTTCGTGATAATTTTCGTCTCTTTTGTGTGGCTGTTTGTGTGCATGGGGTGATTGGTCAGTATAATTGAATAATGCCGTCATAAGTGCAGTGCTTCTGAGGACGCGCAGTCCTGTTTTTTCGTGATAATTTTCGTCTCTTTTGTGTGGCTGTTTGTGTGCATGGGGTGATTGGTCAGTATAATTGAATAATGCCGTCATAAGTGCAGTGTTTCTGGGGACGCGCAGTCCTGTTTTTTCGTGATAATTTTCGTCTCTTTTGTGTGGCTGTTTGTGTGCATGGGGTGATTGGTCAGTATAATTGAATAATGCCGTCATAAGTGCAGTGTTTCTGGGGACGCGCAGTCCTGTTTTTTCGTGATAATTTTCGTCTCTTTTGTGTGGCTGTTTGTGTGCATGGGGTGATTGGTCAGTATAATTGAATAATGCCGTCATAAGTGCAGTGCTTCTGAGGACGCGCAGTCCTGTTTTTTCGTGATAATTTTCGTCTCTTTTGTGTGGCTGTTTGTGTGCATGGGGTGATTGGTCAGTATAATTGAATAATGCCGTCATAAGTGCAGTGTTTCTGGGGACGCGCAGTCCTGTTTTTTCGTGATAATTTTCGTCTCTTTTGTGTGGCTGTTTGTGTGCATGGGGTGATTGGTCATTATAATTGAATAATGCCGTCATAAGTGCAGTGTTTCTGGGGACGCGCAGTCCTGTTTTTTCGTGATAATTTTCGTCTCTTTTGTGTGGCTGTTTGTGTGCATGGGGTGATTGGTCAGTATAATTGAATAATGCCGTCATAAGTGCAGTGCTTCTGAGGACGCGCAGTCCTGTTTTTTCGTGATAATTTTCGTCTCTTTTGTGTGGCTGTTTGTGTGCATGGGGTGATTGGTCATTATAATTGAATAATGCCGTCATAAGTGCAGTGTTTCTGGGGACGCGCAGTCCTGTTTTTTCGTGATAATTTTCGTCTCTTTTGTGTGGCTGTTTGTGTGCATGGGGTGATTGGTCAGTATAATTGAATAATGCCGTCATAAGTGCAGTGTTTCTGGGGACGCGCAGTCCTGTTTTTTCGTGATAATTTTCGTCTCTTTTGTGTGGCTGTTTGTGTGCATGGGGTGATTGGTCATTATAATTGAATAATGCCGTCATAAGTGCAGTGTTTCTGGGGACGCGCAGTCCTGTTTTTTCGTGATAATTTTCGTCTCTTTTGTGTGGCTGTTTGTGTGCATGGGGTGATTGGTCAGTATAATTGAATAATGCCGTCATAAGTGCAGTGTTTCTGGGGACGCGCAGTCCTGTTTTTTCGTGATAATTTTCGTCTCTTTTGTGTGGCTGTTTGTGTGCATGGGGTGATTGGTCATTATAATTGAATAATGCCGTCATAAGTGCAGTGCTTCTGTGGACGCGCAGTCCTGTTTTTTCGTGATAATTTTCGTCTCTTTTGTGTGGCTGTTTGTGTGCATGGGGTGATTGGTCAGTATAATTGAATAATGCCGTCATAAGTGCAGTGCTTCTGAGGACGCGCAGTCCTGTTTTTTCGTGATAATTTTCGTCTCTTTTGTGTGGCTGTTTGTGTGCATGGGGTGATTGGTCAGTATAATTGAATAATGCCGTCATAAGTGCAGTGTTTCTGGGGACGCGCAGTCCTGTTTTTTCGTGATAATTTTCGTCTCTTTTGTGTGGCTGTTTGTGTGCATGGGGTGATTGGTCATTATAATTGAATAATGCCGTCATAAGTGCAGTGTTTCTGGGGACGCGCAGTCCTGTTTTTTCGTGATAATTTTCGTCTCTTTTGTGTGGCTGTTTGTGTGCATGGGGTGATTGGTCAGTATAATTGAATAATGCCGTCATAAGTGCAGTGCTTCTGAGGACGCGCAGTCCTGTTTTTTCGTGATAATTTTCGTCTCTTTTGTGTGGCTGTTTGTGTGCATGGGGTGATTGGTCATTATAATTGAATAATGCCGTCATAAGTGCAGTGTTTCTGGGGACGCGCAGTCCTGTTTTTTCGTGATAATTTTCGTCTCTTTTGTGTGGCTGTTTGTGTGCATGGGGTGATTGGTCAGTATAATTGAATAATGCCGTCATAAGTGCAGTGTTTCTGGGGACGCGCAGTCCTGTTTTTTCGTGATAATTTTCGTCTCTTTTGTGTGGCTGTTTGTGTGCATGGGGTGATTGGTCAGTATAATTGAATAATGCCGTCATAAGTGCAGTGCTTCTGAGGACGCGCAGTCCTGTTTTTTCGTGATAATTTTCGTCTCTTTTGTGTGGCTGTTTGTGTGCATGGGGTGATTGGTCAGTATAATTGAATAATGCCGTCATAAGTGCAGTGTTTCTGGGGACGCGCAGTCCTGTTTTTTCGTGATAATTTTCGTCTCTTTTGTGTGGCTGTTTGTGTGCATGGGGTGATTGGTCATTATAATTGAATAATGCCGTCATAAGTGCAGTGCTTCTGTGGACGCGCAGTCCTGTTTTTTCGTGATAATTTTCGTCTCTTTTGTGTGGCTGTTTGTGTGCATGGGGTGATTGGTCAGTATAATTGAATAATGCCGTCATAAGTGCAGTGCTTCTGAGGACGCGCAGTCCTGTTTTTTCGTGATAATTTTCGTCTCTTTTGTGTGGCTGTTTGTGTGCATGGGGTGATTGGTCATTATAATTGAATAATGCCGTCATAAGTGCAGTGTTTCTGGGGACGCGCAGTCCTGTTTTTTCGTGATAATTTTCGTCTCTTTTGTGTGGCTGTTTGTGTGCATGGGGTGATTGGTCAGTATAATTGAATAATGCCGTCATAAGTGCAGTGTTTCTGGGGACGCGCAGTCCTGTTTTTTCGTGATAATTTTCGTCTCTTTTGTGTGGCTGTTTGTGTGCATGGGGTGATTGGTCAGTATAATTGAATAATGCCGTCATAAGTGCAGTGTTTCTGTGGACGCGCAGTCCTGTTTTTTCGTGATAATTTTCGTCTCTTTTGTGTGGCTGTTTGTGTGCATGGGGTGATTGGTCATTATAATTGAATAATGCCGTCATAAGTGCAGTGTTTCTGGGGACGCGCAGTCCTGTTTTTTCGTGATAATTTTCGTCTCTTTTGTGTGGCTGTTTGTGTGCATGGGGTGATTGGTCAGTATAATTGAATAATGCCGTCATAAGTGCAGTGTTTCTGGGGACGCGCAGTCCTGTTTTTTCGTGATAATTTTCGTCTCTTTTGTGTGGCTGTTTGTGTGCATGGGGTGATTGGTCATTATAATTGAATAATGCCGTCATAAGTGCAGTGTTTCTGGGGACGCGCAGTCCTGTTTTTTCGTGATAATTTTCGTCTCTTTTGTGTGGCTGTTTGTGTGCATGGGGTGATTGGTCAGTATAATTGAATAATGCCGTCATAAGTGCAGTGCTTCTGAGGACGCGCAGTCCTGTTTTTTCGTGATAATTTTCGTCTCTTTTGTGTGGCTGTTTGTGTGCATGGGGTGATTGGTCAGTATAATTGAATAATGCCGTCATAAGTGCAGTGTTTCTGGGGACGCGCAGTCCTGTTTTTTCGTGATAATTTTCGTCTCTTTTGTGTGGCTGTTTGTGTGCATGGGGTGATTGGTCATTATAATTGAATAATGCCGTCATAAGTGCAGTGTTTCTGGGGACGCGCAGTCCTGTTTTTTCGTGATAATTTTCGTCTCTTTTGTGTGGCTGTTTGTGTGCATGGGGTGATTGGTCAGTATAATTGAATAATGCCGTCATAAGTGCAGTGTTTCTGGGGACGCGCAGTCCTGTTTTTTCGTGATAATTTTCGTCTCTTTTGTGTGGCTGTTTGTGTGCATGGGGTGATTGGTCAGTATAATTCTTGACTTTTTTTTGATAAGGTCCTATAAACAAATGTAAACATTGAGTGTATCCCTTTCACACCTTATGTCAAAGTCCATCGGAGTAAGCGGGATACACTCAATGTTTACTTTTGTTTATAGGACCTTATCAAAAAAAAGTCAAGAATTGAATAATGCCGTCATAAGTTCAGTGCTTCTGGGGACGCGCAGTCCTGTTTTTTCGTGATAATTTTCGTCTCTTTTGTGTGGCTGTTTGTGTGCATGGGGTGATTGGTCATTATAATTGAATAATGCCGTCATAAGTGCATTGTTTCTGGGGACGCGCAGTCCTGAGCCTTTGTTTTTGATGACCGCGGGTGTTTAAAGGATTGGGTAAGAAAAGTCAGGTGAGCTGACAGTGCGACGAGGGGTGACAGCTCATCGGGGCTGAGTGCTTTATGTCAGTGTGGCAACTGCCACGCCACTAAGCTCGACGGTGGTCGGTGGCGGAACTAAATGAGTGCAGTGATGCCTTATTCACAGAATCTCGGTGAGTTTGTTCCAAGCAAAAGTTTTAGTATTTTGAAAAAGAACTACGCCGCGTCTTTTGCATTTTAATGATTTATGTTTTTAGTTCAATTCACGTCGCGGTTGCTGCAAAAGGTTTCCGTTACCGTTGTCGTCGTTGGTTTACTCCGTTTTTGTTTGATTTGTTTTTTGCCTGTACTCGTTTAAATGTTCGGTAAGAGATATTTAAGAAAAATACAAATACGTGAATATTACTAAAAATAATAAATACCCAGTTTATTTTCCCTGCGATTCAGTCTTTCCACAGCCGGCTGTCTAAGAATGAATCGATTATAATTCAACACCAAAATTTGCTCTTAATATTTACTCGATACAGCCGGCTGTATGAGTTTAATACCTACATAATAATGAAAGCGTAAATACCTAAATCTTTATTTTCCCTAGTACAGCGGGCTGACTGAGTATAATAATCTATTATTATAAACATATAAATTAGAAATACCTAAATCATCCACATTACTCAATGCAGCCGGCTGTATGAGTTTAATATCTCAGAAGTTAAACACTTTTTATCAACCCGCAATACCTTTCGAGGTATATCCTAGGGTTCTACCTTTCTACTAACATTGAGTCCAAAACCTCCCTACAAACATCTATACCACTAAGGTGACACAGGGATCCTTGCGCACTTTAGATAGGTGTTTACTAACATTCCTTCCGCTCCCCAAAGGATAGCTTAGACCCGGCAAGGACCCCCTTATGCCCTGGGCTGTATTACACACTCATCAAAAGATGAAGACATGGTATCTCCCGTGTTGGATTATTGTTCCGGATGAGGGTCTAACACAACCAGACCAAACAGAGGGATAAGCGTTGTGGAGCCATCCGTGGATAGGGCGTCCTCAAATGCTAATGCTAATGCTAATGCTAATTCTAGAAATTTTTGAAAAGTTGGTATTTTATGTCCCCTAAAACATATCAGAAAATGAAAAAAAAAAAAGAAAAATAGTCTTTTTTTGCATATCAAGTTTTAGTGACAAAATGTTAAATTAAAAATCAAAATTTTTTACCCGTGTATCATTTTTTTTTCAGTGTAGCCCTTATCCATACCTACAACTTTGCCGGAGACACCAAGTCGATCAAAAATTCCTTCCAAAGATACAGATATTTTAATTTTCACATATCATTTTTGTATGGATAGCTGCGAAATTTGTAGGGAAAATTATATCGACAAACTAATGATGCAAAATGACTTCTTTGGGCATACCGAAGGCACCAAAAAAGTTTCAGCGGGATAAAAAAATACAAAAATTAAAATTTATAAAAAAAAGACCGATTTCGTAGAGAACTGCTCATTTGCATTTTTATTTTTTTGTTTTATCTAGACTAAAGTTTGGCATCAAAAGTTATAACTGTGACGATTCACTTATAAAAAGACCTGAAACAATATTTCCAGTTCAAAGTCCAGGCCACCAGTTTATACAACAAATTTTACATGGAATGAAAGACTAATTTGAGAGCAATATTTTTTTGTACAATTCACTTAGTTTTTGCAAATTGACATTTTATTTTAAAAAATATTTAGATTAAATTTCATCCACTTGATATTGATATCTTCATACAAATTTTAGGCTGTCTTACAAAAGTGATATGCAAATATTTGAAAATATTTATCTCGAGACGGAGTTGGGTTATAGTGGTTGTGGTAAAATAAAAGAAAAATCCACACCATAACCCATAGTGCCAAAGGTATTTACCATCAACGCACGAGGCGTCAAAAAATGCCTCACCATTTCCGAAAATTCTAAAAAGTCGTCGCCGCACAAACGGCCGTTTTGGGGCGCGCAACGGTTATGGGACTGTCCGCCGTCATTTTTTCCGTTACCGCACACCATCACCATCGTGGGCATGATCATAATCGTCGCCATTAAACTGAAATGTCTTAATCTTTAATGCTGGCGGTTGGGCTCGACGTGGGGCGCCGCGGGTTTCAAATCGAGCCAGGAAATGGCTTTTGGCCATCAACCCGGGTGCGTCTCGGAGGCACCTGGTGCACCACGTTCCGACGTTCCGCGTTTGCACGGATCAAAAGTGGTGTGGAGTGGATACTTGAGTTTAATTTGGTACTTTTAAGCTGGTGATTTCCCGGTACGATTGGCAATTTGAGAAAATGCACTTGGAATGTTTGTGCCACGTTCTGAAAATATAAACTTTTTTTGATAATCTTCCCCGGGACAAGTGGCCATCAACGTTTCGCATTAAATTTCAACAAAGATGATTTGAGAAATTCCAGAATTACTCATTCTACAAAGCTGTAAACATCAAACCGTCGTCACTTATAATCCCTTCCCTCTCCTGCCACTTTCGCCAATCCTTGCGACGTGGCTTCGCATAGAATTGAGTTTCATCGCACTGTAGTGTAATCATTGGTAAATATTTTAACAAGTGTCAAATACACACGATTCTCACAGGGCGCCATCCTCCTCCGACGTCCTCAAATAGTGCGCCGCTGCATGCGAACTGTTCTGTTCTATTCTGTTCTGCGGTGTTTGGACGAGAAAAGAATGAACCCTCGTCCGTGTCGTGTCACGAAAACGGATTTTATCCTTGTTGCGTGCCGGGTGAAGGATTTGGAGGAATAAATCTTTTTCGTGGCGGAGAATCACGGAATGCGACACGACGTCATCCGAGATGGAGTTGTTTAAGGATGTGTTCTTTTTATATTTATAACGAAAACGTGATTGAGAAACGAAATAAAATTGAAGAACTTCACTATTTGTATGTTTTTTTTTTTTTTTTTAATGTGAATTAGTAAATCTTACTTATTTAAAAATACGAGATTGAAAAGTATCAAATTTACATGAAATCATCTTAGAAAATCTCAGGTGTTTATCTGTCACTAATAAACACAAAAATGCAGCCGTCAAACAGACAGAAAGGGGAAAGGTCAACCACCACCAAAGATGTTTGGAAAACAATTTCTTGGCATTTTCGCTTTTGATGACGACAACAAGAAATATTGCCACGTCGGTTCCTCTTCAGGAATGCCTAACTTGAAACAACAACAGTCTACTGTGAATTTTGGGTGCTTTGGAACAAAAATGTACAGGGCCTAAAACTTTGTTTTTTTGCAAGTGAGTAATTTTGTACCTTAAAAAAATTTCTTTATATTTTTTTTAATAAAACAGAAAACTATTTATTATGATCAAACTTTGTCAAATTTGCGGAATACCTTATTTTCTCTTTTAAAAAAACTTCAAAGGCTCTGGGTAAAAAGTTCCCGTGGTATTTTAAATTTGAAACGTTCTTGATTGATTGATTGTTTATTTGGCAGGAAAAGCCACCAAAGTAGTAGCGCCAAAAACCTACATCAGCGATTCTCAACCTTCTTCTAGGCTGGTACCCCCTACCATGTAAATCAAGTAGGCCCGGTACCCCCGTTGAGAATCGCTGACCTACATCATTTTAAAACTAATACATTTTATAAAAAAAAATAAAGTTCTCTATACAGCCATTCCACGTCAAACAGGAAGTCTCCAAATCAAAAGTGCTCCGATTTGGCTCAAATTTGGAGTGGGGGTTCTTTGGCCCAAATAATTAGACCCGTATTTTTTTTGTTTGGCGATTAGGGTGGTCCTATCCGAAATAGGGTGATCCAAAAAATTGCGTTTTTCGTCGATTTTCGCAAAAACCACATTTTTCAAAAAATCATATCTCCGGAACGGCTGAACCAATTTTGGAGCGCCACAATTCGAAAGAAAGGTTATTAGTTGGGCTTTTAAGGAAAAATATGTTGAGGTCCAAAAAAACTAGCTGAATATTTGAAAAGGTCATATGAAAATTTCATTTGCCGATTTCAAGGTCTCGGGACCAAAGAGCCTATGTCTGAAAATATTTTTCCCTGATTCCTTGTAATATTTTACATAACATATCAAAAAATTGCGAATATCCATTAACACGTTTCGGAGATATGATTTTTTGAACATAAAAACTGGGGTTTTCGACGCGCCGCGCGCAAAAACTGAAAAATGACGAAAACGGGTAAAGACGCAACTTTTGGTACCCTAACATGTATAGATCATCGCTGAAATTTTCAAGTTATCGCAGTTTTAGTGAAAAAAGTTGATTTTTACCCGTTTTCGTCATTTTTCATTTAAAAAAATATATAAATCAAATTCAAATAAGTTGCATGTTTTGTGAAGATTTCATCTTGAATCTAAGAAAAAAATCGATAACATTATTGCAAATTAGTTTAAGTTTTTTGCAAAGTATGTGTTTATTTTAAACCTTTTTACCCTAATTTTATACTTTAAATTAAATGAACCGTTCAATGATGACAATGATCATTAAACCGATTTCCAAAACTTTCTGATAGCAATTTCATGAAAAATCTCCATATGTTGTTTAAAGTAAATTGCATTGTTTTCAAAAAATTATATTAAATATATTAAATATTATATTAAATATTCATTAGACTGGCTCGTCGATATACGGAAAAATAAAAAAAAAATGATCAAATCAAGCCAGAACAAAGTTTCTTTTTATGCCTTTTGGGCCTCAAATCCCCTAAAATTTGGAAGCGATTGGTTGCGTCCACACTATGCGCATTGCATTTCAATTTGTATGGGATTTAGTATGGAAAACCCTTTTTTTTACATTTTGATTTTTATCATTTTTATTTTCAACTAAAGTTTTCAAACCAACGCAACAGGATTGAAATTGAGAAAATTCTCTAAAACTTTCCCCAAGGAAGTATTGTGCTATCTTGCTCCTGTCAAAAGATACAGCGTCCTCAAAACTGGTCTAAAACGTGTTTTTTACTCGAAAATCACGTTTTAGACCAGTTTTGAGCACGTTGTATCTTTTAATAGGAGCAAGACAGCACATAACTTTCTTCGGGGAAGTTTTAGAGATTTTTTTTCAATTTTAATTCTGTTGTGTTGGTTTGAAAACTTTAGTGGAAAATAAAAATAATAAAAATCAAAATGTAAAAAAGAGGGGTTTCCCATACTAATTCCCATACAAAATTGAAATGCAATGCGCAAAGTGTGGACGCAACCAATCGCTCCCAAATTTTGGGGAGTTGTTTAGGGGCCTAAAAGCAACCGAAAAAAAAACATGTTCTGAAAAATCGACCATCTCGAGCCATCCTAATGATCATGTTAGAAAACAAACCTTTAAAAGTTGTTTCATGGTTGCTGAAAGAGAGCATTTGAAAGAAAAACAAGTTTTTTCTTAGTGTCTTCTAACAAGCAATTCTATTCTTTAATGAG
This sequence comes from Culex pipiens pallens, assembly GCF_016801865.2. NCBI lineage: Eukaryota > Metazoa > Arthropoda > Insecta > Diptera > Culicidae > Culex > Culex pipiens. The sequence goes on along the minus strand of NC_068938.1, from coordinate 79,542,184 downwards.
AAAATGTTTGTTAAGACCTTTCGGTAGAGATTCGTCCTGTCGGTATTCGGCATGCGTAGACTAGAATTGAGGAGCAAAAAACATACTCCTAGTAGGGCGTTACAACATTGACATTTATGGGGGTGTAATGAAGTTTTCTTAGTTTTATAGAGCAATTCCAGCCCAAAACATTTTTTTTTTTCAAAAATTAATTGAAATCGAATAGGGTTGGGTATAACTGAAATTGCACTTTGGCAAAATTAAAGAAATGTTTCCCAAACTTATTTCCTAATTTTTGTTTATTGGTATCGTGTACGAAATTAAAATGGAAATTGTAATGAAATTGATAAGGTCTGATTTCTTTATGAAGTTATGTTTTTGATTGTTTAACAACAAGAGAAAATATAAGAAATTCAAAAAAACTCGTGTTAAAAGAGTCGTGATTTGCAACTCTTTGAAAAACGATTAACTTTTGAAATTTTAGAAAGTTTTATTGTTGGAAGTTTTACTTATTTAATGTGACTTTGCCAATGTTTTTAAAAATGACGTATTTTAATGGTCAACTTTGGCTGTGTTTTTTACTAACATTTCCTATATTTTAAGTAATAAGAAGTATGCAGTATTGTTTGTAGTATCCCAGACTATGCCTCTACGAATTTTTTACAATTTTAATGATAATGGTGCCAATCTATAGCAGAAAATGTGACAATCGGGCAAAAAATTGAAAAGTTACTGTAAAAACATGAAAAAATTAGATAGGCAAACTTTAATGATTGGAGGTGGTAGAATAGGCCAAATGCTACCAAGAACAAAGATAAACTAAACAAGATAAATGCAAATAAAATACTAAAAATTAAACAACAAAAACATAAAACAAGAGAAGTAATGTTTTTCGTAGAACAAAAGTTGCTCAAAATGACCTCCTGAACACGGGAAAAATAAAAATATTCGAAAAAAAACTCGGCAGTAGAGGGTTAAGAATTTAAATAATTTCAAAAGTTTAAAACCAAAATCATTAATAGCAAAACTCTAGTGCAAACCATCTTCATTTCACGGTTCACGTTTCTCGAAAGTAGCTCAGGGTCTTTCTTTCTAGTTATCCGCGGAACAGATGTGTTCCCTCAGATGTCAATTTCTTTCTTTCTCCCCCGATCGTCACTGCACCATCCATCCGTCTTTTTTTCTGTGTGATGTAAAATTAAGTGTTTCAAGTAGTTCCAACCTGGGTGGTTCCCGCGAGAGTGTATAGTCTCTGGCAAACGAGACTCTAGTGAGAGATAGCTCAGGGAGTGTTTAGTGCCCCGCGCAAAAGTGTTTCTTTAGGATTTCCTTTCACGGCGGCGGCTGCACTTTGACTCCCTGGTTAAGAAGTCGTCGCCGTGGGTGGTTGATCGGGGGCACATGGTTCTGGGCCGGAAACGCCCCGCGATCCAGACCCGCTGATAAATCTCCGTTAATTATACCTCAGGCCATTACGTCAATATCCAAATTGAATCGAATTAATTTCTTCCTTTGCTTCCTGGTTTTCAGGCAGGGAGTCTCACCCCTTTTATTTCGAAGCAACAACAACGAAAAGGGGTGACAGTTGTCATAAAGTGCAGGACAGGAAATAGAGTCATCACACGGAGGAGATCCTTCAATCTCTGCAATTGATATTCCAATCGTACGGAACGCAACCATCTGGCGGCTACCCCTCGGCAAGCCAAACATTATCACTTTGGTGAAATTTAGCGAACAAGTTTCGCGCGCGCCCCGTGCATATTTGTGTCAATTCCCACTTCAAAGGGGGACGCGAAGGCAAAGGATGCGCACTGCGAGCGTGGTCTATTTAGAGGGACCAGGCACCAAACAACTGTGTATATTTACCGAATCCCGTTTCTCTGTTTTGGTTTACTTTGAACTTGTCGAACCCCTTGTCCCTTTTCCTTCCTCTGTCCCAGAATGTATGCAAAACGGATCCGCATTGTAAAAAATAATATTTTCCGTGACATATGCAAACAATAGATAGATGAGTCAATCAAACGGCAATGATGAGGGTTACCGAGCTATGATGATGTTTTGGAATAGAACCATGCTGGGAGAGGGTGAGATTTAGCGGGGTTTAGTTACTGTTTTATGCATGTCAGCTATTCACCTGGGGCCATGGTGTCTGATTTATTTAAAGTTCCTTCGGATAATCTAAACTTCAGATAATCGACACTTTAAATAATCAAGCTTTCTTTATTTATTTTTTTCCTTTTAATAAACAATATTTTGTGAAATTCTAAAGGTGACACTTTTATGGCTTTTAAAACATCCTGAACTACAAAAATTGGTTTAAATAATATGTGTTAACCATTATTACAATCAATACAAATTTCCGGATAAATGTAATAATAAACAAAAAAACATTGTTGGGTAGCCACCCTGCAAACATTTCAATTGACTTGTACCCAGTTATACTTTTCGCTATTCTTCTGCTTATAATTTCATTATCAGGAAATATGGGTGCGATAATGAAACATTCATTACCCTACCCAGAAGGCAACCAAACAAAAAACATCCCCCTTCTAAAGTCGACATTCCGTGGTGCCTTCCTCGCCGGATCGGATGTGCATTTATTAGCATCAAATTTTCCGGCAGGCCGGTTGACTCACCCTTGGATGGGATTGCCCGACGACATGCCATATGGACTTGCACTTGCAAATGTTCTACAGAGGGATTATATAATGAAGCAAGGAAGGGAAAAAAAGAGTTCCAAACCACAAGACCTTCAATCAACCGATCAACCAAATAAAAAAAAACAACAGCATCACGCGGCGATCGACGTAACGTCATAGCAAATCATCCAAAACTATAAACAACACCGACGAAGACCGCGACGTGTTTGCATCCAGTTGCTAACCATCTTGACGAAATGGAAGCAACGAAAAAAGAAAACTGTTTAAAACTTTGCCGAAGCAATCGGATGGCCATCCGATGATAGATTTCGACCTGGGTGGCCAGCCGCAAAATCTTAACTCGCTCGTCGACAGTAGCCGAAAATAAAGCAAACAAGGGCATCAGGCACCGACAGAGTTTGGAAGAAGTGACAGCGGTGATGCTAAAAAGACGTCGACCGTGTTGGGACGGCGGGAAAACCACCCAAGCGATCAAACGGCGAACATCGAAGATGCTAAACTCCTTTCTTTGCGTCATGATGTTTTCCAAGCTGGTTGGGTTGCGTCAGCAACTTTTGGTCAAGATAGAGGAAAAAAATCTTCGTGAAAACTGTTTTCCATTCAGTGTAAAGTGAGCGTAAACAAAATTTCATTGACACATAAAATTCAGAAACATTATAGAGATTTTTGATGAATACTTCGAGTGTTTCAAGATATACCGAAGGCAGTAATCGTTGTACATGAATGACTGCGACGAGTACTGAAAAAATCAAGTTTTGCAACGAGTTGCATACACCCTTTTTTGCAATACCAGAACATACCTACATTTTGAATCGGATTTTTTCAGTGAAACTTTTGTTTGCCTGCTTAAATGTTATTTGCAGTAATGATAAGTGTCAAACTTCAAAACTGCATCGAAAAGTATTACTTTTCGACACAGGTGCTGAAAAGTTGAACTTATTAACACTAAAATGGCCGTTTTAGTTCTGTGATTTTGACGATGAAAAGTAGGCCGTTTCTTCATTCGAGCATGACAGGAAAATATTTATTAAAAAATTAAACAATAGAATTGCAAAAGGTACTTTAATTTTCACTTTAATTACATTTGTCTCGAGTTTTCATGGGAAATGGCAGCGATCTTAAAATTATTTTGATAACTTTTTTGACGTCAAATACTTTTTGCTTTTCTTACTAATGGAAGGTATAGGTTTTGCTTTTTTTTCTTAAACATCACTTATATCTTTAAAAAAAATATTTTATCAAGAAAATTTCGTTGAAAAAATCACCAAAAAAATTACACTACACCAATATTTGCCACTCTATCAAATGAAAATGACAGAACTCGTCTATCTTCAACCCTCCATTTTTGTGATTTTTTTTTCTTCGAGCTCAAGTGATGTTCGTATGTGGTAAAATTAGTAAAATTTTGTACCGTCTTGTTTTCAGCTCCAAAAATTCCGATTTGTGTTTTTTGGTTGCATACAAAACATATTTTTTGGTGGGGACAATGGTCCACAAAGTGTCCACGTGGTTTATAGATGGTCCCCAAGTTGAGTTTTGATTTTGGATTTTTTTTATGTGGAATGATTTTTAACGAATCACACGATTTTTTCGGATCGAAATTTTTAAGATTTGACAATTTAAAGTCATGTAAATATTCCAACCTAAATGTAAAATCACTCAATGTAATGAAGAAATATTTAATATGATAAAAAACAAAACAAATCATCCACATTAACGACGGTCTTTTGTGGTCTCTATTGCAAGTTACTGCTCGAACCTAGGTTTCCAAAGGCTTGAATGGGGAGAGCACCCAAACCTATTTTTACTCCAAGGCAGAGATGCCAGGTTGCCAGATAAATTGCCAAATTTTTTGAGCGGCAATTTGAAAAAAAAATTCTTCCAGACATTGTTAAATTGATGTATATTGTTTATGTTGTGAAGCTAAAATGTATAATAAGTGAAAATACACCATTTTGAACACAATGTTTCTCATCACTTTGAGAAAAGTGGCTTGCCAAAAAAATTTCCTGCTCCAAAGAACCTGCCACTCTAGGTTTCGAACTGACGACCTTTGGATTGCGAGTCCAACCACCGCCAGCGATTCCACCAGAGCATGCTTGGTTTGGTGTGTTCTTTGTACTTGTAGTGCGGAGACGACTCCTACACTTGGAATGACTTAACGGCCTAACAACACCCAAGGCCGGGACCGACGTTTTACTTCCCTATCCGATGGATGGTTGGAGCAGATGGGAATCGAACCCATAATATTCCTCTTACTAAGCGGACAGCTTAACCATTCGGCCAAGCCTACAGTCGATGATTTTTATAAGTTTTATGCATTTTTGTATTGATCCAGATTTTTCGGAAAAATTCAAAAAAGCCTAAGGGAAACAAAAAAATAATTAATATTTTCTTGTTTTACTTGGTTGGAAAATACATCACCAATTTCCCAAAGTTTCATATAATTTAATGAATAAAATAAATTAAGGGTTTGACTTTAGAAATGCATGGTACAAAAATTATAACAATCAAAAAAGAACAACATTTTTTATTAGGTCCTATAAACATATGAAACACAATAGTTTAGGACCTTTTCAATAAAACTCTAAATGTAAGTAAATCTTTTTTTTCGGGCCTTTTTGGGGACCTGGAGTCGGAGTCTTTCCCAAAAATCTCTGATAACCCAGAGTCGGAGTCGGAGTTATCTTAAATTCAACAAAAACATGTTTTTTTTTATTTCGGTAATTGCTATAAAACAGATTGATGTACAAAACTTCTCATATTTTTATTGTTTTTTTTAAGTCGCATGCAAAGCGTTGCCATTTTCACATTTTTATTCAATTATGTTTTTGAAGCTTTTTATTGTGGTTGGAAGGCTCTAATTGTGTTATTTCACTATGATCACTAAATGATTACCCGTTAATCCCCTCTTACCCAAGTAACTCAAAAAATAGTTAACAATATTGGTTTTGTAGTCAAAAATATATAATCGAATCTTGACTGTTTCCTTTTGCAAATATTTGTGTATCCTTTCAATTCAGATTTGACCAAATCTAATCCAGTTTTTTTTTTTCTGAAAAAAGTACACACACAGTCATCTTTTACCCCGATAGCGAATGTCATGTAGGTTTTAAGTAAATATTTTTTTTAAGAAAAATGTTACGAGGTACATAAAAAGGATTGAAAATAATTATCACTGTTTTTGGAAATCGGAAAAAAGTCTTCCATCAAACAATCAACGATTATAACAATCTATTACTTGGAACTCAACATGCGCATTTTGTTTATAACTAAATACAAACAAATCAATGTGTTGCATTTGATATAATTGAAACTTTCAAAAAGATCATAAAAGTTGCAACTAATTTTGAAATAATCATTAAATATGTTAATTATATCGATTATCTTAATGTTTACTATTTCTCTACTAAAATCTGAGAAGGCCGATCCCAAGGCAAACTATTTTGATTTCGTTGAAAATTATCGTTCAACAAATGTCAAGATTTTAGTACCAAAAAAAACAGCAATGTGTTAATATAATTTCTCTAGTGACACAATTGTACATTACTAAAGGGCTAATTAAAAGTTCAAAAAAAGCCCACAGAATATAACAATTTAGTACTTAAATACTTTATTAGCTTTTTATAAATTTAATGTAAATTTGAGGTTAAGTTAATAAATCCAAATTTACTTACAAATTTGTTCTTCTAACAATGCCTTCAAAACCGGAAATGTGTTTTGTTTTCTATTTCAATTACGCATAAAACTTGTAACCATTTGTTAAAAGCTGGAGTCGGAGTCGGCTAATCTAAGAAAGCCGGAGTCGGAGTTGGAGTCGGAGTCGTTTGAAATATGGCCCGACTCCGCAGCCCTGGTTAAAACAAACCATGAAAAACAGACAACAAGTTTCACCAAACAAAACCTCCCCAAAAAGGCACAAAGCACCCGACAAACCTGCGTCCCGAACCGAGAGGATGGCTATCATGCATAGTAAATTTGATTGATAAAAAGCCCGAATCCCCGAAAACTTTTCCATGTAGAGAGTTGAAGTTGTGGCGGTCGGCGGCGGGGAGTCCCTAAATTATTCACACAAGAAACTACACAAGTCAGCATTAAATATGCACTAAACTAGCACACATAAACCATAACACATAATACGGATCGCCGCCGCCGCCACGACAATCCGCTGACCTGCGGAGCAGGTGACGGGGGGAGAGGAATGACTCTGGCGCACGTGCTTTCAGACGACGACAGACGCCGCCGCCGCGGACATAATTCCGGCGTGTGGTCCACCACCGGAGTGAGGAGGCTTAGCCCCTAAAAGCTTTAGCCTTGAACTCACGGCCAGCAGCAGCAGCTCAACAGACAAATTTTATGCAACACACACCCCGTCCTCTCTTGTGGTGTGTAATTTTCGACGTTGGCCGACCATGGTCGGAGTTGGGTTGGGAGTTGCAGTTCACGCCGAACTCCAGTTTACATAGCACAGAGTTGGTGGAAGACCTTTTTTCTCTCTCTGCGTTCATGCATAGCTGTATGAGTTGGGCACGAGGGGGTGAACGCAAAGTGCATTTCAAGCAACCTTAGTGGTGCTTCTTCAAGTGTTGGTTCTACCGCTTCGTAACGTAACGTGTACGTGTCCTTTAGCATAGTTCTATGCTCGCGGGCGCGCTCTCTCTCTCTCGCTCTTTTATGCTCTTCTTCCTTTGCGTGTGTAGTTGTAGAGCAGGGGTTGCCGTGTGTGTTCGTCGTATCCGTACAAGTGAGAGAGGGATTAAGAACTTGTCGGCAGGCACACACAAGCTCAGGCAACTCTACACACCTCGTAGACTATGTTGCTTCAAGAGAGCGCCACAACGACGAGACACGTGCCGTCCCGTTCCGTCCCACACACACTCAGAGATCCGTCCCGCTCGCACCACCTACCTTATGAGATCCGGAAGGCGTTCCACAACCTTTGGGTGTGTCTGCTTGAGTGAGTTCGTCGGCGACAGCGCCACCGTGCAGGCCAGTATCAACTCCGTGGACAGCTCGACCGGGTACAGTGGGCTCTTCTCCTCCGGTGTCTGCAAGAGAGGAAGCAAGAAACGGGAAACAGTTAGAAGAACCGAGCGAGGGATCATCAAAGGGAATCGGAGCTCAAAGGATCAAACGACTCCCCGTGTGCTAGACATCCGTCTAGCGAAAGTTTCTCCTGCTCCTGGCGGAACGTGTCGTGGCATGAAAAGGCCGCCCGTGTCACCGCGCGCCATCTGGTGCGGCTACCCTAATATCGATTTTCGATTTTTACCTCCCAGAGGAAAAAAGTTCTGACGACCCCCTGCTCCTGCTGAACATGGAGTTGTCAGCACCACTTATCACGCTACTGGTTGCGCGTTGGAGTACATAAAACACATATACATGGAACTTGATAGCAGGAGATTCGGGATGTCAGTAAAAGAGGTGGTACATAAACGGACGAAGGGTGGTGTTGTTGAAACAAAAAGAACGCCACCACACTCAAAATGAAGTTGCACAGTTTTGGAGGGTTTTGATGGAGCAAGGGGGAACACAATAGGGGCAAGAACAACAACTCAGCCTGTGTAGTATGTTAAAGGACACTTGAATGTGGTGTGCGAAATGACACACAAGCTTTAAGAGTGATGGTCTAGCGATTAAAGTGCGATTTTCAGACGTTTGTCGAAACGAAACTTAGATGTTTTCTTTTAGAATTTAGAACTAAGATTTATTAAGCTTTATTTTGCAAAAAGATTGCTGACTAGTATATGAGCAACTCTCTACGAAATCGGCCGATTTCGACCATTTTTTTGTATTTTTTGATTTGACTTAAACTTTGTGGGGGCCTTCCCTATGACCAAATAAGCTATTTTGCGTCATTGGTTCACCCATACAAGTCTCCATACAGTTTTGGCTGCTGTCCATACAAAAATGGTATGTAAATATTCAAACAGCTGTAACTTTTGAGTAAATTTTTTGGTGTCTTCGGCAAAGTTATAGGTATTGTTGAGGACTTTTGAGAAAAAATAGGTACACGGAAAAAAATTGCTGATTTTTTTATCAACTTTTTTTTCACTAAAACTCAATTTCCCAAAATACGTATTTTTTGATTTTCGAGATGTTTTTATATGTTTTAGGGGACAAAAATCCCCAACTTTTGAGCCATAGAGAAACATGGTCAAAAAATCTGCCGCCAAGTTATGAATTTTTCAAAAAAAAAATGGCTTTTAGAAAAAATCGAAGTTTCATGCAAAAACAAGTTTGACATGTGTGTGTGTGTGTGCAACCAACCAAACGGGACCACGCGGTCCTTTCTTACAAATTGAGTTGTTTCCATGTATTTTAGGTTAATATTCTATACATGCAAATAACTCGCATAGGCATTTGGAGGGTGTTAGCTCTGCCGAGCTTCGGTGACCCATTTCTACGCAGGCTAGCCGTGCGCGAGGTACTTCAGCTTGAATCGACAAGCCCCGCCCTAAAGAACGTTTGTATCAATCGGATTCAAACGTTATTTAGAACTTCCGATTTCTTATCCGTGGACGAGAAATCAGCGCGTATTTAGTAGGCAGATTTTGTTATTCGTTTGTTTTGGAAAGATCTCACCAAATTTCAGCTGAAGTCCTGATGATCATAGTGACAGGTCCAACGACTTGTCGTGCTGTCTCACTCGCTGTCGTGTAACTCAATCCCGTCATATGCAACTGCATTAAACACAGTTGACCTTCAACAGTGGCGACAATGCACACGTTTTGAAAGCTTTCACAATAGAAAAATTATGCACACCAAAACTGCATTTTTTTTAAATCTTCCTGTTCCAACTTTCTTCGATTCACTTCACATTCACACTTATATTAGCAGTAGCACTCCAAAGGTGAATTAATCACAAAATTTAATTTCACTTCTGATACTCTCGAATATGAGCCGTTTTAGATAACGGAACTTTTAATCCAATTGGAATGTCCACACAGGCTCATTCTGCAATTTCTGCAAAAACAAGTTTGACATTATTTTTTAATGCAAAATTGAATTTGCAATCGAAAAGTACTTCACAGATTGTTTTGATTAAGGGCTCCGTTTTCAAGATATAGCCACCGAAAGTTTGATTTTAGCGAAATATTTGCAGTTTTTAAATTTTTTAAAAGAGTGACCATGAGTGACCATTTCTAAAAATATTTGTTTTGAAAATTTCAGAAAATTTGCTATAAAATTGTCTAAGAGACATTGAAGATTGGACCTCGGATTGCTGAGATAGAGCCGCTTTAAGAAAAACAAACACGAAAATTGAAGTTTTCTAAATCTCACCAAAACAACCCACCTTTTTCTAATGACGATATCTTAGCAACTAATGGTCTGATTAACAATGTTAAAACATGAAACATTCGTGAAATTTTCCGTTCTCTTCGAAAAAAATATTTTGAATTTTTTTAAATTAAGACTAACATTTTAAAAGGGCCAAACATTGAATATTAATATTATTGTAAAGTTATGGAAATCATCATTAATCAATGCCAACTAAGACGTCAATGACTGTGACACAAAATTATATAAATTTTGAAGCACAATTGATTTAGATCAAAAATTCTTTCAGTGGCTTCTAGAAGGCAACAACCGGCACATGCTGATTCCTTGTGGTGCTGAAATTCGTTAAATTGAATTTAATACAGAATATTTTATAGTGATGATCAATTTTCTTCGAAAATGATCAACGGCTTCACCTTAACAAACTCAATCATGTTTGATTACGTTTTTATGACAGTCATGATTTTTGATAATTCGTAACCGTAATATTTAAAATCGATCGATAGATCTGTTATGGATTTCTAATGCAGACAGGTTGAAATAAAAAAAAAATCTGAAGACAAAAAGTTGACTAAACATTTTTTTAAGATATTTTTTTTTTCAGAATTCTAAAAATATTTGGCTTATTTGAAGGATTTCATTTTTGTGTTTCGATTTTCAATGTAAAAATATGAAACACCAGTAATTTTTTTTTTGAATACAGCATTTTTATTTTTTTAATCAAGACTAACATTTTAAAAGGGCAAACATTTAATAATAAACCTTTTTGAAACGTAAGTCTTGATTTCAAAAAAATAAAATAAAAATTTCACGAATGTTACATGTTTTAACATTGAAAATCGGACTATTAGTTGCTGAGATATCGACATTGCTTGGGTGAGACTTAGAAAACATCAATTTTCCTGTTTTTTAATCTTTGCTTGGCAATATCTCAGTAACTAAAGGTCGTATCAACAAAGTTCATAAATGCAAAATATACAGAATTTTTTTTTTTTAAAATTATCGAGGTATGGACGGATTTTTTTTCGCATAAAAAAAACTTTTCGTGGGACTGTACATTGGTATTTCATGAAAATTTTAAATGTTTTTAAAGGAGTTCAAACATGCTAAATTAAACGCACGCGGGAAAATGCATTTAAACTGGGTTTCAGTTGATTAAACTTCAATTTTCATTAAAAGTTGACATTTTATGTCCCCTAAAACATATCAGAAAATGAAAAAAATAAAAAATTGTGTTTTTTTTTTAAATTATGTATTAGTGACAAAAAGTGAAATTAAAAATCACCAAAAAAAATTACCTTGCATCATTTTTTTCAGTGTAGTCCTTATCCATACCTACAACTTTGCCGAAGACACCATATCGATCAAAAAATAAGTTCAAAAAATAAAGATTTTAAAATTTTCACATAGCATTTTTGTATGGACGACAGCTGTCAAATTTTTATGGAAAATTATAAGGGCAAACTAATCATTTTGCATAATTCTTTGGGCATACCGAAAGCATCAAAAATGTTTAGGTTGGATTAAAAAATACAAAAAAAAATAAGAAAAAAAGACCAATTTCATAGAGAATTGCCCATCAAGTCAGAATTTTGGACTAATTGGATATTTTCAAAATCCTTGAAAAATTTCACATTTTTTTTACAAAATTTATTAAGGCGCTATCTCTATTGCTATTCAGACTGCAGCCCTGCTTCTTCTTATTTAGAAATAAGAAGTAATAATAATAATAGACATCACACCGTCTTTACAGACTGAATTTACTAACTAAACGGGACAAACACAAAATACCCAGAGGAGATGGGCTGGAATTGAGCACATGAGGGATCGGCAGCCTAAGCCGCTAACCACCGCGCCACGCGGTCCTCTTATAGTGTTTATCTTCTTCTGATTTTAAACAACTTTTAAAAGATGACAGAAACTTGCACTTGCCAGCCGGTTTACTGATTAGCTATATGACTAATTGAAATTTATCTTAATAAAATGTCTCGATGATCCGCAAAATGCTTTTCAAGTGATCCATCACCAAATTCACAAAACCGATAAAACACCAGATTTTTTTCCCCCTGAAAGCATGCACTTGAACATAGCTAATTGACCGGGTGTACCCGAGGCCAGGCCAGGCTGGGTCAGCGAATATTAATTCGCAGAACGATTTAATCCACCGCACAGCACATTAGAGAGTCGGGGTGTCATTAGCAATTTATTACTTGAACCCCTCGTCATCTTCCTGGCCTGACCCGGCAACCACAAGTGGCGAAAATATCGTCCCGAGTCCTGACGCGGCCAGCAGAATCAACAAGTCATCATCGCCGGCCATTACGACGGCGCGCAGACTTTACGACCTTGAAGCAATCAATCAAGCACCCAATCCATCTTACTTAAGAACAAAAAAGGGGAATTTCGCTCTTATATCCGCAAAAAAAAAACAACAAATTTTACGAGACTTGAACCCGCCGCGCGCATAAAAATCTCTAATCTAGACAATTCTTTTAATCTGCACAGTGAATCCATTAGAGAAGTGGCAGAGGGGCTGGGACTCTCGTCAGAATTGCGGGACATCCTGTCCACCCCCATCGATTGGCGGGTGATGTGTCTGGCACTACAAAAATGCAGCCGATTACGACGTGTTTATGAGGTTGCTCGGCAATCCAACTAGCGCCCGTTTTATGGCCGCAAGGAGAGAACTTGGTATCTCGTGGCCGGCGAGCCTGCGGTTCCTTACGAAAGTTAGTGTGGTCCATTCTTTGAGTAAAAGATGAAAATTTGTTAACTTGTATCTCCCATTTATCGCGTTACGTAATTAAAGAAATTGAATATTAGATATGGGTCATTCCACCTGAAGCGGAACAGCATTTGAAAATTACCATCTCCGATTCTGGTCAAATTTGGCAGAGCTGTTCAGACTATCAAAACATGCAAAAATCCCGAATTTCATCCAAATCGGACCACCCCCTCCATTTTTGTACCCTCCCAAAAAATCGACTTTTTGGCGATTTTTGAGCGAAACCCCTATCTTCAAACGACGATAACTCAGGAACCACAAATCTTAGAGGTTCGGTCTTAGACTCAATTTTGAAGGAAATTGGATGTAGAATCCATTTCCGTGATCAAAATTTAGATTAAAATATTTTTTCTACCTGTATTGCGCAATTGAAAACTTTAAATGGCCGTATCTCAAAACAGCCCCATTTATTTTTTAAATCTGACTTCACCATCGTATTCCCCGTCCAATTTTACATAAGAATCACTTATCGACAGAAAGGAATATGTTTCGTTCCAGAGATATCGAATTTTAAAGTTTTGAGTATTTGAGATTACCTAAATTAGCTAAACTCGCCGCATATGCTAGAAACACTCAGTCGTGCTGATCAATAATTATTACCTGGTGTTCTGTAAGATGAATTATTTTTCTAGTTTTATACGATTTGGAGATAATCAATACCTTGAACAATCTATTTTTTGTTTAAGGAATATTTATTGGGTAATTTTTAATGCAATGTTTTTCCTGATCTCACTGTCATTGAACCATATTAAGTAAAATTTGAACTTTTAATATTTATTTGCAAGTGCTATAGAGTTTCTGAATACAATTTTCAAAAATTTATCATTATTTATCTATTATTTTTATATTTTTCCTAATTCTTCATTTCTTCCCACTTAATCAAATTATTTCTTTTATTTCTTCTTTTATTTCAAGCAAGAACAAATGTAGAGCTGGCTGTAGTAGATGAAATAATTTTCATGGGTTCTAGAGCTTTTGCCATGTGCGGTAGCGATATAGTGCCATTCAACAAAAACCCCAAAATCTGCCTTACGGTTTGAAAAATTGAGCATGATCATATTAAATCGATTTTTATATTGTGAGCCAGTTTCGTCTGAATATTTTTTTTTTCAATTCTTGTACAATTAATTTCAAAAACAAAACCATATACTTCTGATACATGTGGACAGCAGCTGTATCGTCTTCCAAGATTTCGAAACAAAAAAAAAGATTATTGTTCGGACGGAGTCAAAATCAACACCACTGAATCTGATCTTAATCAGATTAATCTTTGTGATTTTCTTACATTTTTCAGTTTAATACTTTCCAGAAATCCTCCTCCTTAATTATGCTTCACGAGAGTTTTATTCATGTTGATTTATAATTTTTAACACGATAATGTACCGTTACTTACAAGATCAATTGCAATTTCCTGCTAGCTTTGCGGGAATTCCATGTATTGCGTGTCGTTCTTGCTCTGTCCTGTGTGCTAACACACAAATTCACCGTATACTATTTTTTTTTTGTTAATTTAGGAGTTTACAGCAGTTTCCTACAGTGGTGTACATTAAACTTTTGCTTAATTTGCTAATTATTATTTGAGATGAAATCTTATTTCAATAAATAACCAGGTAGTAGTTATTGATCAGCGCGCCCGAGTGCTTCTAGCAGATGCGGCAAATAAAGCAAATACAGGTAATCTCAAATACTCAAAACTTTAAAATTCGATATCTCTGGATCGAAACATATTCCTTTCTGTCGATAAGTGATTCTTATGTAAAATCGGACGGGGAATACGATGGTGAGGTCAAATCTAAAAAATAAATAGGGCTGTTTTGAGATACGGCCATTCAAAGTTTTCAATTGCGCAATACAGGTTACTTTAAAACTTTAAAATGCCGTTTTGGCGGTGTCTGGACCAAAGAGCCTATGTCTGGAAATATTTTTATCGGATTCCCCGGACATTTTTACATAACATACCAAAAAATGGGAGGAGTTCATTAACAGGATTTCGAGATATGAGTTTTTGAAAATAAAATCCGTGTTTTTTGACGCGCCGCGCGCAAAAACCGGAGAATGACGAAATTGGCAAAAAATCAACTTTTTTCACTAAAACTGCGATAACTTTAAAATTTCAGCGATGACCTATAGATGTTATGGTACCAAAATTTTTGTATTTAAAAGACGCAACTTTTGGTATCCAGACATGTATAGGTCATCGCTGAAATTTTAAAGTTATCGCAGTTTTAGTGAAAAAAGTTGATTTTTTGCCGATTTCGTCATTTTCCGGTTTTTGCGCGCGGCGCGTCGAAAAACACGGATTTTATTTTCAAAAAATCATATCTCGGAATCCTGTTAATGAACTCCTCCCATTTTTTAGTATGTTATGTAAAAATGTCCGGGGAATCCGATAAAAATATTTCCAGACATAGGCTCTTTGGTCCAGACACCGTCAAAACGGCATTTTAATGTTTCATACGCCTTTTTCATATGTTAGGCAAGATTTTTGAAACTTCTTGATATTTTTCTTTGAAAGGCCAACTTATCACCTTTCATTTGCGTATAAGACAATTGAAATCGGTTGAAATGACGAGGAGTAATGATTTTTCGAAAAAAGTGGTTTTTGCGAAAATCGACGAAAATTGCCATTTTTCAGACCACCCTAACACGGCGTAGGTCACCCTAATGGCCAAACAAAAAAATACGGGTCTAATTATTTCGGCCAGGAAACCCTCAGAAAAATTTTGAGCCCGATCCGAGCACTTTTGTTTTTTTCCATGCTGTTTTCGTGGGGAATTGCTGTATATTTTGATAAAATTCAATTGAAGTCACCATTTAAAATATATGTTTATTGTAGAGTGGTTCTCTACGACTTCAGAAATCGACTTTTCTTTGTTTTTTTATTTGTATGAAACTTTATCCATACATTCCCTATGCCAGAACAAGTCACTTTGCATCATTAACTTTTCCATAAAAGTCTCAATACAATTTTGGGTATGAAATGTATGAAATTCTGTATCTTGAGAAGGAATTTTATGATCAATTAGGTGTTTCGGCAAAACTGTAGTTTATGATTAGGACTTTTTAGAAAAATAGGAACAAAGAAAACAAATTTTTCATTTTTTATTCAAATTTTTATGACTAAAAGTTAAATTCCCAAAATGTGTATCAATTTTCGAGTTTTTTGACTGATTTCAGAAATCAAAAAAAAATCATCCTTTGAGTCATAGTGCGTGATGGTGTCAAATCTGGTTTAAAAGATATGTTTTTTAGAAAAAGAAAAACTTGTTTTCTGGAAAATATCGAAAATGTGGACAAAAATATTAAACATCATTTCAAACCCAACCGAATTTACAAACGAAAAGTGCCTATTCCTATTCCATCAAACAGCCCCCGAATTCCATTCAATTTTCGATGTTTATTATCGCAAAAAGTTTTTTTCGATAATATTTTTGTGTTCGACAAATATTTTTTTTAAAACGAATTGAATTAAGTTACAAAACAACTGAACTAGTGTAAAATGCATTTTAGAACACTTTTCCATGCAAATGTTGAAACTATGGCTTGTTGTTTCAATATTTATCTTTTTTTGCACTTTTTAACGCATTTGCATAGGCCTCATCATATTCAGCACGTTTGGGCTGGATTAAAAATATTTTGAATTTCTATGAAATTCCAATGTAAAGCACCGCAAAAACTTTTTTGGGCAAAAAAAATTTCATCAATACTTAGGTATTTTGGAAACTAATGATTGCAAAACAACAGGACAGGTGTATAATGCATTTTTTTGCAATTCCGTTGTGAAACTACTTACTTTTCCTGTCATTCTTGAACGACGAAATAGCCTACTTTTCTGTACCAAAAATAACAGAATCGAATAGCAACACTTTTCAAAATAAATGCTGAAAAGTAACACTTTTCAACATTTTTTTTATTTAAACGATTTATTGACAAAATACATGAAAATTTGACATAAAATTTCACTCAGTGTGTGTTTTTTGGAATTGCAAAAAATGTTGTATGGAACTCGTTGCAAAACTTGATTTTTTCAGCACTCTTCGTATTTATCCAACTCGGTGAACCTCGTTGGATAAATGTACGACTCGTGCTGAAAAAATCCTCTTTTTGCAACTTGTTGCATAAACTACTATTAAATACTTTTTTTCATTCAAATGTTACCGTGGCCGTGGCTTGTAAATTAAATTTTTAAACTTTTTTATTTGTTTGCATGTCTAATAAATTAAAATATGCATTTTTCCAATATTGCATTACCGCCATTTTGAATTTAAAAATTATGAATCACGTTAGAGTAGTTCATGGGTCACACTTAGGTTCTACAATCAAAAATAAGCCAATAACAACAAAACATTTTTCGTGATTTGATTATACGAAGTTTTGATTATCCGAAATGAACATTTTACGGGGCCTTCGGATAACCGAGTTTGGGCTGCAGTTCTCATCAATACCTACAACTTTGCCGAAGGCACCAAATTGATCATAAATACCACTCTCAAGATACATTTTTTTGTATATTTCATAAGAATATGGACATTTGTATCGACCTACGAATGAAAAACCCAAAAAAATGCATCAAATTTACTTTGTTTGGGAGAATAACTTTTAAGGTGAAACGGGAAACCAGCACCATATTGACACCACGTCTCGAGTTTTGGGAGCACCTTTGAGGAAAATTCTGTAACTTACGAAGTTCTGCTTTTCTTTTTTTGCTGCCGCCAAATAGGTCGGTAGCAACTAACCTGTCGAGTTCAGAAATTGATTTAAGTTGAACATAAGTTATCCAAGAACTGGCGTCCTATGTCACCTTAAACCTTGTGTATCTTGGTAAATATAGCTCAAAAAGCTTTTTTTAAAGCTTGCATTTTGTTTTAAATTAAGGTGTTTACAATGAACTGGCGTTTTAAGAAATATATTTTAAAACATGCAATTTTTGTTGGCCTCCTTAAAAATAATTGATTTATAAAAAAAATACTTTATATAAATTGATAAATTGCACAGGTCAGTAATAAATTAAGGTGGATCACACTACTCTCAAGAGTCAAGCCATCCAGAACGTTGATAAAACCTTGCATTCAGAGTAGCTATCGCAACACAGAGCATTAAACTTGTCGAGTGTTGATTTTATTGACAGGTGCGTGGCGTGTGTGCGATGATGGTGATGATGGCGCGAAAAACGTACGCGAATTGTGGGGGCGTTTAAAAGTGCACGACGGCAGGTGTTTTGACTGGTATTCGCTGATGAGAGTACAAATAGCATTTTAATGTGACGTTTTAGACTTTAAAAGTTGACTAGAGGACTGCATCTCTTAGATATTAAAAAAATGAGTTCGCTTGCAAATAATGGCATTTTCATTACAAAACTTTATGAACTATACAAATTCTACAATTATTGGTAGAAATCACTTTCCACAACTCACAAACATCAAATGAACCGCAATGACACGCGATGAAAGTATAACTTAAACACACTCATTAGACAATCGCATAAAGATATCCGATTTAGTAAAAAAAAATGGATTGCATGCCATGCCGCTGTTCATCACGAATTGGATCAACCTCCACACAGTTGCGCTAATATTGTTGAAAGAACAAAACGGATGAGCAGCCTGTTGGCGGGGGAGGCGCAAATGAATTGCAGATCATGTCATTAAAGTCCCGCCGAGTGGATGTCCTCGAAAAGGATTGAATTTCGATTGCGTTTTGCCAGGTGCGCACCGTGCGCATTAGGGTGACCAGAAAAATAACATTAAACCTCTTGAAAAAAACTTGAGAGATTTTTTTAATAAAATTTATTTGAAAATGTTCAAAAATTGTAAAACTTCGAAAAAAAGTGTATTTTCAAAATTCAAAAAAGCTCTCCCACAATCGCTTCAACTCTCAACGAATCGGAATGCCATAGAGCCATGGCTTTCGCACACCTGAGTTCGCATCGCGGGCGTCAAATGCACGTGTGCTCGCTGCTGCTGCATATTTGCGATGATTTTATTGGCGGCTTGATTGCTTTCATTAGTCCTCGTAAATTAAATATTGGCTCGTTTTCGGGGACTAATCCAAAGGAGGAACCGGCATCCTCGGCTACCGGAATCCGGATCACCGAGAGGCGAGAGTGTGTGTGTGGGTGGGAAATGCAATCCAGAGGAGCGAACACAAACACACACACACACGCAATGGCGAAAAAGCTTTTTGCCAAGAGCACTCCTAATTAATTAAGTGTGCTCCCCAGAAAGCGATTCATTTGCATAAAGTTTGCGTTTTAATGCGTACGAACACACACACATACAGAGAGGACAGAAGATGAGTCCATGGAGTACGCACAAACGGAATATTCAATGAAGACACACACACTTTCAAGTGCACACATACAAACACTTCGAAGGATTTCCCACATCTCCCATTTGCCGAAAAACATGTAAATGTGGGAAAAAGGCCAACTTCTGATGTCTCAACTTCAAGGAACGCAAATTGATAGCAATGGGAAGCAAATTAAAATTATTCTCTTTCAAAGTAATCCCGGGTTCGAGATTGGGATTGGTACTTGAATTGAAAGCGAGTGTTTTTAATTGATGTTGGATGGTTCAAAACTTTGTGAACTCTTGAAATGAAAAAATAGCAGTGGAAATTTTTTTGGTTGTTTTTAATAAAATACTACTACCCTTTAAACATTGCAATCACCCTTCCCACCCAGATTAAAATCGACATTTTGACGTAGGTCATCACCTAATATTACCTGTCGCTCGAAGCAAGTCCTTCCCATAGGGGGATGGCGTCGCTATTTTTAGACCACGTTTTCCACTTTTTCTCTAAAAACCGACTACTTTGTCGACTTCATTTTGCTGGGCGAGATAGGACGCCGTCTATTTTAAAAATAAAAAAAATATAAGGATTGAAATAACAAGCCATGGTCTTACCATTTGAATGAAAAAAGGGTTATAAAGTGCATTTTACATCTGTCCAGTTGTTTTGCATTATTAGTTTTCAAAATATCCAAGTATTGAAAAGATTTTTTTTCGCCGAAAAAAAACTTTTTGCGGTGCTGTACATCGAAATTCCACAAAACTTGAAAATATTTTTCATCGATTCCAGACATACTAAATATGATTTTAAACGCAGAAAAATGCATTTCTAATTGTTTTCAGTTGGTTAGACTTCTATTTCCATTAAAATTTTGAAGTTTTTGAAAAAAAAATATTGTCCCCTTATTTTTTGACATGAACTTTGAAAAATATTTGCAATTTTTGATCTATACACGGAGAAAAAAGAGTTCCCAAAATCGTGAACACCCGTTCATGAAATTGGGAATAAGCATAAGCATAAGCATAAGCATAAGCATAAGCATAAGCATAGGTGCCCACCCGCAGTTGCTACTCCGTTATTGACCAGGACCTCCAGAAGTTACATCCACGAGCCGTGGAAGATGAGTGGGTGCTATCTTTCCTCGCTTCGCAACTTCTCAAAGGCCCCTATCATGCTGATCAATACCGGCGCCGGCCACGACCAGTGGTAGAGTCACGGGGAAGTGGATGGGAATGTTAGTCCGATACTTGAGTGATAGAGACCGCCCAATCGACTGCTTCTCCGACAAAGTATCACATGAGTTTTGAGGGGGTTAGTAGATGGGTATGAGGTCAGGATTCACGAGTGGCAGTGATGTGACCATGAGCATTTTGTTTATCGGTTGAAAAATTTAAATCTTAGGCAGCCGGCTGCGGAAAGATAAATTATTGATTAGTTAGAAAGTTTTTTTAATCGAACGCGTGCCAACCGAGCAGTAGTGCTATGGGCTGGACTTATCAGTATATTTTTACTGTTTGAACAATTTAGATAACGCGAGCAAATGCCAAAAAAAGTAAATAAAATACGCTTTACTCTTCATAAAATCGATAGTATGATAAGTTAATACTGAAGCAGCTAGTTGGAATAAATTATTACGATCAACGAATATAAACAAAAATAAAACAGGACACCACGTAACCGATTGTAATGAAATTAAAATAATAACTTAAACGAACTAAATCGGTGGCGTGCTTTCCAATCAACGATTATAAAAGAAGGACCTAAGAAAAAAAATCACATATAAGGCTCCGAAAAACACGTTGCAAATTAACCGCGAGGTCCCGCTTCTCACAATCGAATCAAAACGCGCGCTAATGCCCCGTAAAAAAAAATCCGACAATTCACATAATTTAGTCGGGTCTAGTCGGGTGGTTTCGGCCGATTCGTTGGCCAACGAATCGGCTGACCGGGCAACAGACTTCTGTGTAATCTTTACATAAGCGTCTGGTGGAAAATCGGTTGTCGAAATCAGCCGACGGAATCGGTTATAAAAACAACCGATTTTTTACCGACTTAGTCTGTGAAAAAAATAAAATCTGACTCAACCCAATTTAGTCGGTCCATTCGTAGGGCAACTAAAAATCTTACTCCTGACGCATCCCGACTAAATCGGCAACTGGTTGGTTGTTTTTGATTACCCGATTTCGTAGGGTGTTTCGTCAGACCGAGAACTGTCAATTTTTTTACGGGGTGGTCTAACCTAAATGTCAGCGTGTCTTTCGATAAACGATTCTATAGAAATGAGGTTTTCACCGTGAAAATTTAACACATTATTTGAAAGATAATTGAACAATTTACCCGACGCCGTACCTTCCGATCAACGGTGATATAGGAAGGGCTTTTGAAATCACAAAACAATTTATGTAATTTTTTAGTCATCTGAATGAATATTGACCAAAAGAAATCTGCCTATTAGGAAGGGACCATCCATAAACCACGTGGACACTTTAGGGGGGGGGGGGGGGGTATGGCGATTGTCCACGCTTCATATAAAAAAGTTTTTTTTTGTATGGACAATTGTCCACGAGGGGGGGGGGGTTGAGATTTCCAAAAAAGTGTCCACGTAGTTTGTGGATGGTCCCGAAGTTAAATGCGCTAACCGGAACAAACTCACCAAATTAAATTCCGCCTTCCGTCCGCAATTTGCGCTTTTGATGCAGATTTTTTGTACACTACATACAGACCCTTCAAGCAACTCTACCAACTCTGGTAAAGAAACGTCAAAACTGTGACGGCATCCAGCGGAGACCTGCTTGGCTATTATCAAAACAGCACCCTTCTCAGCCGACGCTGCCAACGCACACAATTGAATTCCTCACAACCTGCCGAACCGTAAAAGCACTACCACTCCGCGAAATTCGACGAAAAATCTACTGTCACTTCAAATATCAGCACGAGGCCGACCGAGTTAGCTAACATTTCATTTTTGTTTTTTCCCCGCTTGACAATTGATAAATTAATCCTCTCTCATGCAAAAATCAACCGTTTGTAGCAAAACCCACCCATCTCACAAATCCACAACGTTTTACAACATCGGCACTTCCGTAACTTCATGTTTTCCCCAAACACTTCGCAGAACCGAAAAACAAACGCGAAATACACCCCTGCCTTTCCTCCTTCTTTCTACACATCAACACTGCAGCCGAGTGCGTTGAAAAAGCTCCACGTGAGAGCTTTTCGTTTGACGTTTCTTCTAAGCAACAGGCGGAAAAGAAACGACGTGAATTCTTCAAACCAAAACAAATAACTTAAGTTGATGAAATCAAATCAATTATTTTCGAAGAAATTTCATAAATTTTACATAAACTTCACTTAAAACCGATACGGCACATCTCGAATTAACAGTTGCATATACATTCAAAGCTGATTGACGCATTATACACTGAAAAACACGAAAAATCCGCGGAGCAACGAGACGACCGATCTACTTCGTTCAGTGCTGCCAGCACTCCACCCGTTCATGAAATTGGGAATAACGAACAAAGTGTTCAAATTCGTACCATGGCATTTGAACACTTTGTTCGTGGTTCCCAATTTCATGAACGAAAGTTCACGATTTTGGGAACTCTTTTTTCTCCGTGTATCAAACCATTAGGAAAGAAGAACTCTTAAAAATTAAGAAAACTTTATAGTAGGAAATTTGACTTGTGATATGTGACTTTGCCGATGTTTTTAAATATGCTTCTTTTCTTTATGTTAGTAGGATAAGGTATTGTGTTTTCGCTGCCTCCCGAGCTACGATGCTATGGGGAGAACTTTAATACTGTCGACTCTCTGGCTGACGAACTTCTGCCCCAGCTGTCAATAAATTTTGCAGTCCCTTCAAGTCCCTTCGTTTCATAATTTGATACCTCCCGCTCTCGTCGGTCCCTTCAATATCGACACATAGAGAGTCCACTGTAACATAAACCCGTCGACGAGCCTTCCGAGCTACGAAGTTATGGGAAGGTCTTTTTCATCACAAAACACTCGCGGATTTTGATGTGTTATAAAAGAGCAATTCTCTACGAAATCGGTCTTTTTTAGAATTTTAATTTTAGTATTTTTTAATCCGACTGAAACTTTTTTTGGTGCCTTCAGTATGCCCAAAGAAGCCATTTTGCATCATTAGTTGCAAACTGCGACTATTTTCAAAAAAGTTTCTTAAAAATTTCACTCAAGTACTTTTTGATTGAAAACTTGATTTTACATTGAAAAATGAAGTTGAAAAATTTTCGCGACCAAATTTCGATTTTTTTTAAATTAGTATTGATTAAAAAATCATAACTCGGTCAAAGATTTTTTGGACAACCTGGAAATTTCTGAAAAGTTGGCATTTTATATCCTCTAAAACATACATAAAAATAGTGTTTTGCAAATTAAGTTTAAGTGACAAATCACCAAATCACCAAATCGATCAAAAAATTCCTTCAAAAGATAAAGATTTTTGAATTTTCATACATCGTTTTTGTATGGACAGCTGCCAAAATTGTATGGAAAATTATATGGACAAACTAATGATGCAAAATGGCTTCTTTGAGCATACCGAAGGCACCAAAAAAAGTTTCAGTCTGATTAAAAAATACAAAAAAATCGAATGACCGAAATCTGAGAGAACTGCTCATAAACAATTTGTACTACGATAAAAACGTCAATCCAAACGTCAGTGTGCCTTTCGATCAATGATGATATATAGGGTAAGTGAATTTTCAAGATTTCGCGGACAGCGTGAAATTCGTGAAATTTGAAGATTTCCGTGAAATCCCGTGAAATTTATCAATTTTTTCAAATCAATTCTTTCAAATAACAGCATCATAATAAATATTTCATCCATAAAGGCTTATTAAATAAGTTTTATTAGTATCAAATTAAAAGCGAGATATAAAACATTTGAAGAGTTTCGTTTTCGTTTTACGGAGCAAGGTGGGGGACGCGGCCTCAAGTCAGTCCAAGTCCGGTTTCTTGTGGAAAAAAGGGTAGTGGCCGAACTAGTATTGCATACCAAATGAACACCACCGGAAGATATAGGGGATCGGGAGGGGGGAGGTGAAAGAAAATTAGTGTTGATGTGAGTAGTAAGAACTTGGATGATTTGAGCAGTTACGGTAATCTAAGTTTAACACTGAATAAAGAAAATCTGAAATTGTGATTCAAAGTAAGAAGGCCCGGAATAAATTAAATTATTAGTTAATTAAATAAGAAAATGTAACTAATCGGAGATCTATACAAAAGAAACCTATGATGTATTCCAAATTTAAAGGAAATAAAAAATACTAGAGAGAAAAAGATGAAAACTAACTGCCGACCTGTCACGTCCGTCAATAGTCTTGTCGTACATTACAACTAGAAACAGATCTGCCAATGAAATGTTACACTTCGTTCAAATCAACTAATCATTTAAGTCCAATTATTCATCTACGGAAAACTATCTAACTTTAATCAACAACCTAAACTAAACTGTCTGAAAGTAAATTTAATCTCAAATCCCCGAATGTTTTATTATAACGCCAAATAAGGTAAAGGATCTTGTTTTTAAACCAGTCTTGCCGCTTCCAAAAACCAATAAACATAAATGAACAGTTCATAAGTTGAACACTAGTAATTAAGACGACTATTTCATGCCATTCATTTCATTAGGGCATAGAGCTTTGCAAACAAGAGTGCATCTCTATTATACCTTATGTAAACTGTCATTTGAGTGAAGGAGACACACTCCTGTTCACAAAACCCATGCGCCCTTTTGAAATGTTAGGCTCCATTTGATCGTCAAGGCTCCAGTAGACCCTCGATTCGCAACAATGGTCGATACAACCATAATCCGAAAACCGTTAGTTCAACAGATTAACGAATTTTGTCCGATATCATCGCACTATTGATTGACCGAGACTCTATGGAAATTTTGACATATCAAAATGCTACGTAATAATATTTTTTTTAAATAAATTTCAAAATCTATTCTATCCTACAATGCCTAGAAGAGGCCTCTGTTTCTGTTGTGAGTAAGCGCTGGTTTCAGAGTTCATTTTTCAATTTAAAAGGGGTGGGAGACGACTAATTTGCTTCATGAACTCCTACTCGGCCTTGGGACCACCTCTTAAGACACTGATGGCTCCTAGCTAGGAATTAAACCTAGACACAGCGTCGAGGCCCGCTTCGCATGGCAAAAATGTTGGCTGGGGGGAAGTGATATTATCACGAAATTTTATTTTAAAGCCAACATTGCTAACGGCGTCGAGGTCCTTACTCATGCCCAAGGATAAAACATTTGAAGAGTTGTTGGTAAAACATATAATAACAAAAAAATATTACCACATTTACTGAGAAGTGAATACATTTATGATGTTGACAAGTGAGAAAAAACGTTTTCTCGGAATCATCAACTTATCACAAGCAATCATCAATCATTTGATTGCAGTTATTCTCTTACCAAAAAGAAAATGATTATTTTTTTTCAAATTTTGGTTTTTTCAACCAAATCTTATTAAAGTTGGCTGAACAAGTAAATTGTGATATATTTTTTAAAATGCAAATATATATAATTGACGGAAGGAGCAAGCAATCTGAATAAAGAATGAAAAATTGAATGCCAGTAGATTAGAGAGAAATATTCTGAAAATAAATTGCTATTTAGAGAATCAATAAAAGTATTTCTTAGGAAACAAAATATATTTAGTAGTGATTTAGTGAATAGTATTATTGATTTTATAAATCACATTTTAAGAACATTACAGTTTTTTCTGAGTCCTGTTTTATTTTCACGATATTTGAGAATATGAGTGGATAATTCCCGTGGAAATTAAAAAAATACCACTTTGTTGTTTCTTGTTCCGATTTTGATTTTTAATATAGTTTTTGAAAAGCGAGATGAAAACCTTAAAAATATTTACTTGGCAAAATGTCGACGGATGTTAAATGTTTTTATCTAAACGAAACTATTGG
This sequence comes from Culex pipiens pallens, assembly GCF_016801865.2. Taxonomy (NCBI): domain Eukaryota; kingdom Metazoa; phylum Arthropoda; class Insecta; order Diptera; family Culicidae; genus Culex; species Culex pipiens. Next base: position 79,516,231 of record NC_068938.1, on the reverse strand, counting down.
CACTACGCCCCCCGGGGCATGGCCTTCCTCTAACGTGGGATTTCTGCTCCAGCGCCTCTGACGAGACAGGAGAAACCGGGACCGACGTTTTACTTCACCATCCGATAGAAGCTCAGTGGATAAGGCGGGAATCGAACCCGCGTCTCATAGCATCATCGGGATCGGCAGCCGAAGCCGCTACCCCTGCGCCACGAGACCCACATTTTTTTATCTATATGAGCTGAAAAAAAAAACAATTTAATAAATGGGAAAACACATGCCCTACATTTAGTTTCAAAAAATATATAGATCAAATTCATAAACTACGTGGAAACGTAAATATTTTTTTTGTTTATTTAAAAATAATTAAAAATGAAGCTTAACAAGTAGTTTCTGTAATTTTAACATAAGATTTTCTGAGCCATTTTAACGTTTTTCACGTTCCGCGAAATTTTCGTGAAATTTGATAGTTTCAAATTAAGGTCCCCGTGAAACTTGCAATTTTTGAGCGTGAAAAATCACTAAGCCTACCGATGAGCCACTCGAAGCGAATAAAAATCACTACTGGTGGAGTTTTGCACCACGGATCACTTCGATTGCTGCTACTGAACACCCAACTTATGTCCTATTTACACAAAAGCCCAAGTCTCCACATTAGTTGGAACAGAAACTTCAATTCGCTGGTTCTAGGCCATAACTCAACTAATCTGGAAGATTTTTCTACACTGAAATAAAAAAAAATGCCAAATTCCTAAATTCTAGGAATTTTGCCTCCTTTCCTTATTAAGTAATCCAAAAAACCCGATTACTAAATAAGGAAAAGTGGCAAAATTCCTAGAATTTAGGAATTTGGTACTTTTTTTTATTTCATTGTAGAGATTTGTACGGATGTCTTGATAAGTGTAGTTAGAATATTGAAGATATCGAATGATTCAATTTTATAATTTGTAAGATTAAAATATCCCTCAAAAATTAAGATCAGCCAAGGTCGAGAAAAACAAGTGCATAGCTTTGATCAAAATCCCCACACATGCACAGAATTTTAACTAAATAGATAAAATGCTGCTCTCGGCTTGGCCGAATGGTTGAGCTGTTCACTTAGTAAGCGGAAAATCATGGGGTATGATTCCCATCTGCTCCAGCCTTCCATCGGATGGGGAAGTAAAACATCGGTCCTGGCCTTGGATATTGTTAGGCCGTTAAGTCATTCCAAGTGTAGGAGTCGTCTCCACGCTATAAGTACAAACAACACACCAAACCAAGCCTGCTCCGGTGGAATCGCTGGCGGCGGTTGGTCTCGCAATCCAAAGGTCGTCAGGATTTTTGGAGTGGAAGGTTCCTTGGAGTAAAAATAGGTTTGGGTGCTCTCCCCATTCAAGCTTTTGACTCCTAGATTCGAGAAGAAACTTGCAATAAAAGTCACGGGGGTCGGAGGAGTATCCTTGGCTAACATTACTTTCAAGATGACGAATTGCATAACTTAACCTAACATTCTGCAAACATTTGCAAGCAAAAAATGCATAAAACATAAAATGTTTACAACACCAGAAGTCGGTTTACCAACCTATCAATCATCATCACCGCACTTTATAAAACGGCTACACACCATCTGATCGCTATCTGATCTGATCGCACGATGAAAGCGCCAACATAAACAACACTTCATCTCTCGCACCCGGTTTAAATTGAATAATGCACTTCCTTGTTTACCATTAGCCGGTTCGCAAATCGAACAAACAATCTGGACCATCTGGACCTACCTTCAAACTGATCTGCAACGCGTCCAGCAGCACGGTGACCGAGTTCCCCAAGATCGCGTGCCGGCTGATCTGCGGACACAGCGAGCACGCGTTCCTGTACAGCTGCACCGAAATGACGACCGCCCTGTCAAAAGTGTTGATCGTAATTAGTTGATGTTGTTTGATTTTTGAGTAAGAATTGTTTTACCGTTTGGAGATTTCCGAGTTTGGTTCCATGCCCTGCTCGATTACGTCGGCGATGGTTTTCAGGCCATCGAGCAGCCACATGGACTGGAAGTCAACGACCTCTGCCTTGGCCATTAGGCGCAGGAGTTGACCCAGGGGGCGTTCAACGCCGACCGGTCCGCCACCTTTGACGATGCTGTTTAGGAGTTTTGGGACTTGGCTCTGCTTGCGGATTTGCGGGGTGAGCGGTTGGAGTTCCGCGATGTATTCCTCCGCTTCCTGGACCATGCGGAGACGCAGCTTACGGAGGCGTTTCTTGTTGGCTTTAGCGTTGCCGTTTTCTTTGCCCTTGTCGCTCACGCTGAGGTTGTCCTCGTTCTCCTGGTCGGGCTTGGAGTTGCAGTTGAGCTCGTCGGCGTTGCGGGTTGGGATGGTGAGTTCGACGGCCCGCTGGCGGATGTGTTCGATGTTTTCCTCGTGACGGCGGGCGGATTCCTGCTGCTTTTGGATGATTTTACGTTGGAGTTCTTCGGTTGTGGCTTGCTGTTGTGCTTGAAGAGCGAGAAGGCGTTCCTCGCGATCGCGTGCTTTTTCCTGAGCTAACGCTTTGCGTTGCTTCTCCTTTTGCTCTTGCATCTTGCCAACCCGTTTCTCCCGTTCCCTCCGAAACTCGCTCATGATTTGAAGCTTCTTCTGGCGTTCCTGCTCGATCTCCAGACGTCTCCGCTCAACGGCTGCTTCCTTCGCCGCTTTCTCCTCGGCCTTTTTCTGCCGTTCCGTCTCAAGATCCTGCAACCTCCCTTCCTGCTCCTTACACGACTCGATAAAGTCCAACCGCTTGTTCTGCGCTTCCAAATTCTTAATGAACGCAATCTCCTTCAACTTCTCCTCCTCGTCGTGCGCCTTCTTAATCTTATCCTTCAAGTACTGGGACCGATTCTCCGCCGCCCGTTGCAGCCGCTCCTCCATGCGCATCCGCTTCTTCTCAATCAGCTGCTGTTTGGCCGTCTTGACGTCCTCAACGCGCGTCAGCAGCTGCTGAATCTTGGTGGCCTTCTCCCGTTGCAACGCGAGCCGTTTCTCCGTTGCCCGGGTCTGTTTAGCCTGGTACTTTTTCAACGTTTCGTGCAGCGACCGGCGCCGCGACGGACTCGACAGCTTCGCATGCAACTGCTGAGCCCTTCCGGGATGGCGCGCGACCAGGGCCTGCAGCGTGGCCAACGTTTGCGCCCGCTCCACCCAGGTCATTTCTAAAACAAAACCAAGTTTCGTTAACCAAAACGTCACAAGAGTAAAACATCCCAAACTCACCAGCCAGCACCGACTCGTACCGCATCTCCAGCGTCATCTCTTCGTCTCCACCGGCGTCCCCGTTCACGTGCACCGTTTCCAGATTCTCCACGCAGCTCTCGTTGTCCTCGAGATCGATGATGGCCTCGCAGTCCGTTTCGTCCGTCTCCGTGTCGATGTCAATTTCTGTGCGAGAATACAAAGAACAACTCGAAAATTAGCGCAAATCACCCACGAGCTCCAAGTGACGATCAGAACTGTGGCAGGTTTTCGGTGATGGAACGACGATCGGTGTGCAAAAAGGCAAGCCCGAACGAAAGTGAACGCGCACGTGGTCGCGTAATCGCACGCGCGTTGCTTCATGAGCGCGCTTCCCACCGCGGCGATCAATTCATTGCACACACCACACCTGTGTTGGATAACAACAGACGAGCGAACGCTGCCGTTCGCGGCTGGGATAGATTCGTAGTTGATTCATTTGCTGAGAAGTGGGTTATCGAAAAAATGTAACAAAAATGGTTGGCGGTCATGGTCTGGATTTTCGATATTCTGAAGATTTGAAAAAAATATAGATTTCTAAATGCTTTGAAAAGGCTAAATAATTTATAAATTCAATTTAACAGTTAACAAGATTTGGTTTGTTTGTTAAAAAATTAAAGCTTATACAACCATAAAATTTTAAAGATAACATAACTACTTCAGAGTATGCACAGATTTTGGTATATGAAGGGATTTCAGGATTTGAGCTAAATAATCAAGGACATAATCCTTGGACATTTTTAACTAAAAATAAATCAACCTTCAAACGCCCATGGTAGCACCAGACCACCAAAACTTTGAGATCGAGTTTCTCGGAGATGTGAATATATTTTCAATTGCTATTCTTTTCACATGTTTAGGAAACATAAAAACTAACTTCTGACCAAGTTTTATCCACATTGATGAAATACGAGATTTTTACTGACTAAAACGAAAACAAAAATCTGGTATTTTTGGGAAAATAATTAAACACTAACACTATGGCACTGCTGGTGACATGAAAGCATTTAAGATTTAGACTACTGCCGTTCTACGCATAATTGTCCCATGTCAGTTTTTGCCGCTTTTGACTTTATGCCATTTTTAAGTTTAGTCTGATGTGTACTTTAAGAAAAACACATAAAATCTGGAACTTTGTTCGGAAACTCATCAAAAACAACACCAAGTCTGTTTGTCCCATCGTTGAACTTCTACGCATAATTGTCCCACCAAGTATTTTCTTACACGGAATCATTAGTTTTACTAAGCATTATGCCTTGTTTACCTGTTGTATAGCAAGAGGATCACAAATAAGGGTGATAAACTGCTAACTGGGGCGATTAGGGATACATAGGGCGAATAGGAACCCACGGGACAATTATGCGTAGAAACACAGAAATCGGTCGAAAAATTTCGATCGCATTTTTCTCAGTTGCACTTTTTTGAACATGGGACAATTATGCGTAGAACGGCAGTAAACTACTCTAAAATGATTTATAATTTTAAAATCCAAAATAGCAGCGATAACAGGTTAAAATTTCCAAAATTTGCAATTGATGGGTGGCAAACGTAAAAAAAAACTTTCACAAAATACCGTATTTTTTTCAAAAATACTTAAATTTACAAAATTTTGCATTTAAATTTTGTTTTAAATACTATAATTTTCACAAAATTCTCAAATTTACAAAATTTGCAGTATGGGTATCAAACAAAGCGAAATTTGTATGCTTTTTCACATTGTAAGAGTTTTTTTTTTTTGTCAAAAACTAAAATTTTCACAAAATACCGTATTTTTTTGAATATACTTAAATTTACAAAATTTGCAATATGGATATTGAACGAATCGAAATTTTGTATTATAGTTTTTTAATACTAAAATTTTCACAAAATACCGTTTTTGTTCGAAAATCCTCAAATTTACAAAATTTGCAGTATGGGTTTGATACAAAGTGAATTTTGTATGCTTAATCACGCAATTATAGTTTTTTTCAAATACTATTTTTTACAAAATACCGTATATTCTCGAAAATACTCAAATTTCCAAAATTTGCAATTGATGGGTATCAAACGTAAAAAAAACTTTCACAAAATACCGTATTTTTTTCAAAAATACTTAAATTTACAAAATTTTGCATTAAAGTTTTTTTTAAACACTAAAATTTTCACAAAATTCTCAAATTTACAAAATTTGCAGTATGGGTTTCAAACAAAGCGAAATTTGTATGCTTTTTCACATTATTATATTTTTTTTTAACACTAAAATGTTTAACAAATACCGTATATTTTCGAAATTTTGTATGCTTTTTCACATCACAAGAGTTTTTTTTTTTTGTCAAAAACTAAAATTTTCACAAAATACCGTATTTTTTTAAATACTTAAATTTACAAAATTTGCAATATTTGCAAATTTTGCATTTTTTTGATACTAAAATTTTCACAAAATACCGTGTTTGTTCGAAAATCCCCAAATTTACAAAATTTGCAATATGGGTATCAAATAAAGCGTAAATAGTTCAAATAGTTTTTTTTAAATACTAAAATGTTCGCAAAATACCGTATATTTTCGGAAATACCCAAGTTTTAGAAATTTTGCATGCTTCAAACATACATTCAAATGTTGTGTGCTTAATGTAAAATTTTGCTTCATTTCTAAAACTTTTATTTTGTCAAAGGACCATATATTTTTTTCGAAAACATTGAAGATTCTACTCACGTTTACTTTTATCTCAAAAAGAAAAATAAGGTTTCTGATTTTAGAAAAAAAAAAGTGTCAAATATTGCCGATTTTTAATGTAAAATAAAATTAGAGGTTAGTGAAAATTTCTGATCTTTCGTGTATTTTTATTAATTTTGAAAACAAAACCCAAAATTTAAATTTTATTCATTGGATTAATCATTTAAAAAAATACAAAAACTGGTTCAAAGTGCAATGGAAATATGAAACACAATACGGCGGCACAAAATCCATAGTTTTATTATAATTATTTAATTTCTGAAATAAATATAATTAATAAATATAATAAATATAATAAATTATAACCGTGGATAGGCCCTTTGGTTTATCAAACCGAGTTTCTGTAAGTGTGCGTGTTGCAGCCGCACGCCGCAATTCGAGTTGTCCAAATTTCAACCAATCAGAGTGTAGGTCCAAAATAGGTTCAGCGATGTCTCCAAAATACATTCAATAAGTCCAAAAAGCATCCAAAAAATGTTTTACTTGAAATGCTTATTACAATGAAATGGTTAAATTATTTCCAAATTTCAAAAATTTCAAATTAAGGCACAAAACAATCCTGAAACGAGCCAAATTAGTTAGACCGTTCCTGAGAACAATGCGAAATATGTTGACGCTTTGCATAGTAGGTCCAAAATAGGGCCATATACCCTAATTAAAACAACTTGCAAATCGACGAGATCACATTATGTCATACGTCGCTTTTTCAGGTGTAAACAAGATTCGTGCATGCAAAACTGACAAAACGGCCTTTGACTAACATTTTCTTTAGCAAGACGCAGTTTGTCAAAATAAAAAAAAAGTTTTATCATGACTCGAATTTTCACAGGTTCTCAGATAATCCGAACATCGAATAATCGAGGCATCGGAAAATCAAGTCAACCAATTAGAGGTGGGCAAAAAAAGAGCGAGCCGCTCAAAGAGCCGGTTCACTAAAAAGAGCGAACGAACCATGGCTCACAAAAAAGAGCCGCGGTTCTTTTTGAAACACCGATCTTTTGATAGAACCGTTCCAAGGTAAAATGATTTTTAAACTTTTGTCTTTTTTAAAGTTTATAAATATCTTTAATTGAATTTCCAACAAATTATAGCATGAAATTTGTTTTTGAGGTTTGATAATGTAATTTCAAATTTTCAATGCTTATAAATTATGCCAAATTTGCCAGAATTATGTAAACGGTGAACTTTTTCATCTACTTATATTACTTCAAAAATGAATGATTTTCTAAACAAAACAAAACACTTTTCATTGTACAACTGATTGGAAGACACATTAAAGAATTACTGGAGTACAACTTTAAGCATTTCAAAATGCTTTACCAGAGAAAATTTGCCGAAAAACTTCTAAATAACCATATCCTAACTCCTTTTGTTCGATTTGACTTTGGCATTTATAGACTTTTGAATGTAGAAAAGAGTTCGCAGAACATTTACTCAAATACAAGCAATTTTTTTAAATTAATAGCAAAAATTCTGAATTTAGGTTTGGGTGCTTTTTCCATCCATCCATTCGAACGTTCAGATCTATGATTTCCAAGCGAATCTTAACATTTTTAGCTTTTTGTATTAAAGTCTAATAAAAACTTTAAAAAAACACACCATTCTTCGAAATAATCTTTCTACCAAAATTTTTGATAAAGAGCGAAAGGGCCGTTCAAAAGAGCGGCTCATTTTGAAGAGCAAGCGAAAATGAGCGGCTCCTAAAAAAGAGCGGTTTTGCCCACCTCTACAACCAATCGTTCCATCACAATAAACCCAATCTAACCAATAGCCCTAGCTAAACTCACCCGTATTCTCCAGCTCCCGAATCTGCGCCTCCAAACTCTCCTGCTCCTCCAGCAACTTGCGCTGATCCTCATCACTCTCCATATCCTCCCGCTCCTCCAACTCATCACAACTGGACAGCTGCAATTCCACTCTACCAGCCTGCTTCACCCCAACTCCCTCTCCATCACCCCCACCCCCTCCCTCATCCGTCCCCAAACACTTTTCGTACAGATTCTGAATGGTGGACGACACCAAGTTCGTCTGAATATTCATGTCCACCTTGTTGAGCTGCGCAACGGCGGCGGCAGCGGCGACGTCTTCCTGAACCACCAACACCGGCTCGACCTTTTCCTGTTGCAGCGGTTCCGGCGCGTACGCGCCATCACCCACCGGCTTCAGTTTGAGCTTCTCGTTGCGGAGGAATTCCCGGTGCAGGGTCTTTAGCTTGAGTCCGGTGAGGTCGGACTTTTGGCGCGTTGGACCGTTGAGCGCAGGCGTTGGTTTGGCGGGGACTTGTGGCGCCGGGGCTGGGGTGGATTTCTTGGTGGTGGCGGGGGCCGTTGTGGGGCGTTTTGGGATGGTGGGAGCGGTCGTTGGTTTGGAGGGTGGGTTTTTGGGTTTGACTGTGGGAATGGGTTTGGGTTTTGAGGTCGTCACAGCTGGTTTGGGTTTGCTGACGTTTTCGGACGATTCCTGCTTGTCGGCCTCTTCGGCGTTGCCGTTTTCGTCGAGTAGGGAGAGCGTTGGCAGGCTGGCGTAGCCGCTGGGTTGGTTGAATCGGGTGGCCCAGTGGAGACTGGAGCGACGTTTCGTCTTGACCGTGTACCAACCGTCGTTGCCGTTGGCGTCCGAGGGCATGCTTTTTGGTTCCGACCGTCGACTGGTGACGTTCTGGACGCGGCCACCTTTGGTGGAGCCCTCGTTGATTGAGGATCGCGACCCCAACCGGTCCGTGCTGGCCTTCAGCGTCGAGCTGGAACTGTCGATGTCGTCGCGGGATGTTTTGCGCGAAAAGGACAACTTGGACGTCGTTGGTGGCGGAGCCGGTTGCTTCAGCCCATCGGTTCGTCGATTGTTGATCTCGATCATGGTCTTGGAGCGCGCCGAAAGGCGTGAACTCACGTTCGAAGGGACAGTCCGGTTGCGGATCGGCGGCGCCGGACGAATACTCGGCGGTTTTGCGTGGCTATTTGAAACGGTTGCACTTTTAGCCGGCAGGGACACCGTTTTGGTCACGGTCTGCGACAAACTGGACAGTGTGGCCGACTTGCGGACGTTGCTTGGAGCTGCTGGCGCAGCCGGCACCGTCGTCTTGACCGTCTTGGGAGGAATAGACCTCGCCGGTGGAACTGTTTTGCTCTGCAAACTAGTTCGAATCGCTGGCTTCGTAACGGCACTCGTAACAACAGCTGCGTATTTTGTCACCGGTGCAGCCACCTTCTTCACCTCAACCTTCTCCTCGACAACCTTTTTATCCTCAAGATCGTCAACCACCTTAACTTCGTCAACCGCTTCAACAACAACATCAACACTCGCCACCTTCACCTCCTCCTCCTTTTTGCAATACTTTTCCAAATACTCCGCCAGCGTCAAGTTCTCATCGTCCAAATTCGTCTGCGTGTACTGGTCCAGCTTGAGCACGTAATTCTCCAAACTGCCACACTCCACGACCTGCTGCGGGGGCTGCTGCTGACACTGAATCATCCGACCGCCAGCCCCCTTCTTGGTGGCCAAACTTTCCGTCGAGCTAAAGTGCTTCTTCGGGGAGAATTTGGTGCTGCCGGTGACGGATTCCTCAGTTGGTGCGCCAGCCGCAGCATGGCACGGGCTGTTTTTGCCGGAGAAGCTGGGACTGGACTTGCCCGAGATGCCCGGGCTGGAGATGGGTTTGCGGACGCCTGGAAATAGAGAGAGAGTTTTGTAGTTTTGTTTTGATCTAAGATCTCAAAGAGTAACCAAATAGTAAACTTATGAACAGCCTCAATTGAAAAACTATTAGAAACTTTCCAAACTAGTCATAACGAAAAGGTCAAACCAAAAATGGCAAACACCAATTACTGGCACGCATCCTCCACCAAACACTAATATCGAATTCAATAAAAAGCACTGATAAAAATAGAAAAACAAAGAGCAACAAGGACTCACGCGGCGCCGGGTTGCTCTTGCGCACCTCCCACGCGAGCGATTGCGGCCGCTGGGGCAGCGGCGTCGCCTCGTAGTCCCACGAAACCTTGAACCATTCGGCCAGCGCCCGGAAGTCGCGGATGTAGTTTTCCAGCACCAGAATCGCCTCCTGGCAGGAGGGCAGGTTCTCGTAGCACTCGACGGTTTGGTAGATTTCGTTGACCTAAAAGTGAGAATTAACCATGAAAATTTAAAGTCCTTAAGAAATACAAGTACTAATTACCGATCGCTGCAGATTCCCGAACAGAAAGGCCCAGTAGCGGGCCTGCAGTTCGGACTTTTTGTCCCGCCCGGTGGAGGCCGAACGGACGCGTGGGGCGCCCGACTTGGCCGCCGATTTACACTGCGAGGCGCTCTGGATCGAGCGGGGCCTCAGGTTGACCGGTGGCTTGCGGAAGTAGGTCTCTGTGAAGGAGAAATTGTAAACAAAAATATGCAATGAAATATTTTGTAAATTTGGTGGTGATAACAAAATCGTTTTTCCAGTACAGAAACCTTCCCAAATTTTGGGAACGATTAGTTTAGTCCCCATACTTTTAAATATTGTATAAAAATTAGGAAGGGTTTTTTTAATTCGATATTTAAAAAAAAATCACTTTCCACGCTACATCAAACCAGACTCGCCATACGTTGCTCTGGAAGGTGTTCTATAAATTTCCCAAAAAGAGTGTTGAAATAGTAGCTTATGCAACAAGTTGCAAAAAGAGGATTTTTTCAGCACGAGTCGTCCAACGAGGTTCACCGAGTTGGATAAATACGAAGAGTGCTGAAAAAATCAAGTTTTGCAACGAGTTCCATACAACATTTTTTGCAATTCCAAAAAACACACACTGAGTGAAATTTTATGTCCAATTTTCATTGTTATCCGAGCATTCGTTGGTGAAGGTTGTCTGAATCAACATGACTCGTCGCGTCCCGGCGCAAAACGCCGGCAATATTGCCCTACCTGCGGCTCAAGCAGGCAAAAAAGTGGGAATTTCCAAAAGGAAGGTTGAGGCCTCAACTGATGGCCAAAAACCGGGAATTTCCAAAAGGAAGGTGCTTTTGGAAGTGACATCGAACAGCAAAAAGACGAAAAAGAGCGACGGTACTGTACCGATGGATGAGGAGGAGGAGAACTCTTCATCGCACGAGGAGCAGCTTTTGAAGAACAACAAGTTCGCTGGACTGCCTGACGAGGACCAGGTAGCGGAAGCAAAGGAGAATGAAGTGAAACAGCGAAAGGAGAAACTGCCTCCTTTTTATGTGAGGCAATCAGCAGCAACGATCGACTTTCGTGCGGGGCTTGTTGAACTCATCAAGTCTGGGAAAGTCCAAGGCAACATTCGTCTGTGTCAGGACGGATTTAAGGTGCTGGTGCAATCCAGGCAGCACTATCAACTGGTCAAGGATTACTTGACCGAAAACGAGGCGGAGTACTTTACCCATGATGTCGTCATGGATAAGCCGTACAAAATCGTCGTCAGAGGTCTGTACGACATGCCAGTGGAGGAATTAGCTGCCGAGCTAAAAGTTTTGAAACTGGATGTGTTGGCCGTGCACAAAATGAGCCGACGCAACAAAGACATCAAGTACCGTGACCAGCTCTACCTGCTGCATTTGGCTAAGGGATCGACGACGCTTCCTGAGCTGAAGGCAATCCGAGCGGTTTTCAACATTATCGTGTCGTGGGAGCGATACCGACCAGTGCATCGTGACGTCACACAATGCTTCAACTGCCTGGGCTTCGGGCACGGAGGTAAGAACTGCCACCTGAAGCGTCGTTGCGCCAAATGTGGTACTGATGCGCACATCACGTCCCAGTGCATCCAAGATTCGCTGGTGAAGTGCCTCAACTGCAACGGTGAGCATTCGTCAACCGACCGAAAGTGCCCCAAGAGAGCTGAGTTCGTGAAAATTCGGCAGCAAGCATCGACGAAGAATCAGCCTCAGCGTCGTAGAACTCCTCCAGCCCTGGTGGAGCAAAATTTTCCACCTCTTCAACCGCGACGCCAGGTCCCGAACTTGGCACCGTTACCGTTGGATCCCAGGAAGAGAGCTGAGATGAATCATCCACGGCCGGGTTCCAGCCAGGAGCCGAGACCGCCACCACCGGGCTTCAGCCAGGAGCCAAGACCAACCCAAGAACCAGCAGTTGAGGAAAATGGTAATGATCTTTACACCTCAACCGAACTCCTCAATATTTTCAAACAGATGTCCGCTGCACTGCGTGGATGCAAAACCAAGACCCAGCAGATTGAAGTGCTGACCTCGTTCGTCATCCAGTATGGATCGTAGGTCCCTGAAGCTGCTGAATTGGAACGCTTGCTCCATTAGGAGGAAGAACTTAGAGCTGGTGGATTTTCTTCGCGAGAAGGAGATCGACGTAGCTGCCATCACGGAAACTCATCTGAAGCCCGGTGAAAAAGTTTATCTGCAAAACTACAAGATTGCGACGCAGCTCGACAGGACCACGTCTGGAGGAGGAGGTGTGCTTGTCGCTGTTCATCGTGATCTCAAGCCACGCCGGCTGCCACACTTTAAGCTGGACATCATCGAGGCCGTTGGAGTGGAAATTCCCACTTCGGTTGGCCCAGTACTCTTCATTGCTGCATACTGCCCACGTCAGGTGAATGCCAGAGATGGTTCAGCAGCAAAACTGAAGGGCGATATCCAGAAGCTGACACGGCGGAGCGCAAAGTACATCATCGCTGGTGACCTCAACGCGAAGCATGAAGTTTGGGGCAACAGCAGGAGGAATCGGAACGGAGTGATTCTGCACAACGATCTGCAAAACGGATACTACAACGTTGTGAGTCCGGATCGTCCAACGAGGGTGGCTCGGTCTGGGAATCACTCAATCATCGATTTCTTCATTACCAATATGGCTGAGAACGTGGCTCATCCTGAGGTGTTTGAAGAGTTGAGTTCTGATCACTATCCGGTGGTTGTGGAGGTTGGAGCTTCCGTTACTCCGCAGCGGCAACCAACCCGGAAAGATTACCACAACGTTGACTGGCAGCAGTTTCAGCAAGTGGTAGACAGCAACATCGACTATGATCAACACCCGGAAACTTCTGCTGATATTGATCGTTCGCTGGAGGTGATCCAGCAGGCTATCAACCAAGCAGAGGCTGCCAACGTTCGGGAGGTTCCTGTTAATTTTAAGGTAACTGATATTGACGTAGATACTAAACACTTGATTAGACTTAGGAATGTTTATAGGAGACAATATCAACGGACTGGGGACTATGACAAAAAGATTTCAGTTAACAATTTGAACAAAATCATACAAGACCGACTTGACAATATTAGAAATCAAGAATTTTCAAAACATGTAAGCCAGCTTGGGAATTATTCAAAACCATTTTGGAAACTTTCAAAAGTTCTTAAAAACAAACCAAAGCCTATTCCTCCTCTTATTGTTGAGGATTCTCCTTTGATTACATCCGAGGAAAAGGCAAATGCACTTGGGCTTCATTTTGTTAGTTCACATAATCTTGGCGCTTCCATGACCAGCCGTAAAGAAACATCAGTTGCCAATAGTATTTCAACAATCAATGACTCTACCTTTGAATTTCCTGCAGATTCCCATGTTTCTGGTGAGGAAGTCAAAGTTGCAGTTAAACAAATGAAAAATATGAAAGCTCCTGGCTTTGATAACATTTTTAATCTAGTGTTGAAAAAACAGAGTGATCAGTTCTTTCAACATCTAGCAATATTTTCAATAAATGTTTGCAACTTGCTTACTTCCCCACCAATTGGAAGCTGGGCAAAGTCATACCAATTTTGAAGCCTCAAAAAGATCCAACATCGCCAACAAGTTATCGTCCCATTAGTCTTTTGAGTAGTCTGTCCAAACTCTTTGAGAAGGTCATCTATTCAAGGCTTTTGGATTTTACCAACGATAATAATATAATTTTGAATGAGCAGTTTGGCTTCCGAAAGGGGCATAATACTGCTCATCAGCTTACGAGAGTAACTAAAATCATCAAGCAGAACAAGCTTGAGTCTAAATCAACTGCTATGGCTTTGTTGGATGTTGAGAAGGCTTTTGACAATGTTTGGCATGATGGTTTGATACATAAACTGTATTTATACGGTTTTCCAATGTATCTTATCAAAATTATCCAGCACTATCTTTCGGAGAGATCGTTCAGGGTTTTTCTGAATGGGATTGCTTCTGGATTATTCAACATTGATGCTGGGGTTCCCCAAGGAAGTATTCTTGGCCCACTTCTGTACAATATTTTTACATCTGATTTGCCTACTCTTCCTGGTAATGGTGTGTTGTCACTTTTTGCTGATGACACTGCCGTTATTTATAAGGGTAAAATAACCAGATATTTAGTCGGCCGTCTTCAGAAGGGTCTTGACGTTCTTTCCGAATACTTTGGCGACTGGAAAATTCGCATAAATGCAGCCAAAACTCAAACCATCATTTTTCCACTTTCCAAATCGGCCCGATTTGTCCCAAAGGATGATGTTTTGATTAAAATGAATGATGTTTCAATACCCTGGTCAAAGGAAGTTGTATATTTAGGTCTCATACTTGACTCGAAACTATTGTTTCGACAGCATGTAGATAAAATATTGAACAAGTGCAGCATTCTCATCAGGTGTTTGTATCCTTTAATTAACAGAAAATCAAAGTTATCTTTGAAAAATAAGCTAGCAGTTTACAAACAAATAATTTACCCCGTTATTGAGTATGCAGTACCTGTTTGGGAGTGTTGCGCTAGAACTCATAAATTGAAGCTCCAGCGTGTCCAAAACAAGGTACTCAAAATGGTTTTGAATGTTCCTGGCTGGACTAGATCAAGTGAGGTTCATGAATTAGCAGAAGTAAAAATGTTGGATCAGAAGATTCAAGAAAAATGTTTGAAATTCAGGGAAAAATGTGCTATATCTGAATACCCCTTGATTCAAGGATTGGTTTAGTTTATGGTAAGATTAAGTTAGTTTTAGGTTAGGTTATGTTTTCTTAATTTTTTTTTCTTCATTGTACCTAGTGTTACAAAAATGATAAATCATATAATTTTAAAGTTATGAATATGAACAGTGTTTAAATCACGAAAAGCAAACTAAAGCTGAAGAGCCGCAGCTGACCACTTATTATGTAAACCAAATGTAATTATTATAAGAAAGATTCAATAAAGTATATTTAATTCAAAAAAAAAATTATGTCCAATTTTCACACCCATTTGAGTGCTGAAAAGTAGAACTTTTCAGCATTTATTTTGAAAAGTGTTGCTATTCGATTCTGTTATTTTTGGTACAGAAAAGTAGGCTATTTCGTCGTTCAAGAATGACAGGAAAAGTGAGTAGTTTCACGACGGATTTGCAAAAAAAAATTAAACATAGAAAAGATACAACGTGCTCAATATTGGTCTTTAATGTGATTCCTGGCAAAAAAAAAAATATTTTAAATAATTCAAAGGGTTTTTGATTTTCTCGGCTTAGGCTGAACCTGGGTGCTGAATAGTGTTTCGCAAAACGGCCTCAATTTTGAACTGTCAAAGTGGAACCAATTTACTGTTCGCCAAAAATAGAGAGTATTGTTATCGATCATTAAAAATTGTTTTTTTTTGCAAGAATAAAAAAAAAATTGGCTTTTAGAACCAGAAATTGAAGTAAAGAAATCTTAAGAAAGTTGACGACGAGATCGTCATTTTTTATAATTATGAATGGCAGTTTTTTTATGGAGTCAATGCGGTTGTCTTTATTGTTTGATTCAGATTGAAAACCTACTGGTTTAATGAAAATCTTCTCTGACCAGGAAGATTCCAAAATCAGCCAGGGAATTTATCTGCGACATCACAGAATTACACTCTCGCCGCAGTTCTTTGTCACCCGTAAAAAAGAAAAACCTCTTTTAACCGATCGAAACTTAAAAACACGCACAATTTTCCAGCAAAAATGTATACATATAATTATAAAAAACTAGAAAAAATAAAACACACACTACTGTTTATAAAACAGCTCGTCTACCAGTAAGAAAAAAGTCATGATTGTGCTTGAACAGCCTCCTACTTTGTAGATTCGCAATTCGCAATTCCCAATTTTCAGTGTAAGAACGGGCCTTGACCGATCTTATGCACTAGGTTCCCGACGAACACGCACTGCCCTTACACCTACATCTCACCCTTGCTCTGAGTCAGTACGAGCAGCACGCTAGAACACGCTTTGAGTGTTCGTGCCAGGCATGCACACCTTCTTTTCCGGTTACGCATTTTAACTCGGCCGGGGGTGGTACATTAAGTAGGGTTTGATGTAAGTATAAGCGCCTAACCATTTATAGTGTGCCTATCAACTTTCATTAAAGCAAAAACTGTTTTATTTTTAGTTTGAATTCAAATACTAATTGTTATTTACTGTGTATTGCTTTCTCCTGAAATCTTCCCTATTGTTGAGTCGTGTTTATCTGTTGCTATTTCTTTTGTCGCGGTGTTTTGTTACAATTTTTGGTCCTAAGCATGTTATAAAAGTTTACCAAAAATACAATAGTAATATTTGTGTTAATCCTTTAACCATTCCATAAATTGAGTAAGGGCTCAAACCTCACTTGTTTGAAAAAAAGGGTGAAGATTGAAAACAATAGACAGTAAAAGAGAATTTATTTTATAAAAGTCAGGTATCAATAGTAAGAGAATAATGAGCGTATTTTGAAGAATAAAAATGAGAAGCTAGATGTATTAGATGTAAAATTAGACAATAGTTAATAATTCGAGATACAAAACAAGCTTAGATTATAGTAATGATAATTTATAGGACAGATAAAGAATTATTCAAATAAATAAATTCGCAATAAAATCAAAAAAGATTAGGCGAATGATAAATAAACTTGATATTACTAGTACATTAAGGAAAAGTATATTTTTAAGGAAAAAAACAAAACAAAGTTTGTTACAGCAGTACCAATTGATAGAAAAGAGTGGAAAAGCTTTGAGAGATAAGAGAATCAAAAGTTAGTAAAATTAAAATCAAATGTTGGATATTAAATAGAAGAATCAGTGAAGAATTGGGAATCAGAAGAGCAAAATAAAAATAGGAGATAGGTGGTAGCTGAGAATGAAGAGAAGAGAAACCCCGTTGTGCGATGTTTCAGGTACATCCACAGCAGTTGACTCAACATACTGCGAATCAAAACAATACCGTCTACAATCACAAATTACTTCCCTTTCCCACATTGTTGCGCCCTTTTCTTCTAGCCTCAAGCTCTAATTTGACATGGGAGTTCCTTGGCCAAAATAATTAGACCCGTATGTTTTGTTTTGCGACTAGGATGGTTCTATCCGAAATAGGGTGGCCCAAAAATAGCGATTTTTGCAAAAACCGAATTTGTCAAAAAATCAGCCTTAAGTTAGCGGTATTCAAAAACACCCGAAAATCCACAAAAATGTTTGTTGGACCATTTAATTATTTTTATTATAATATAACTGAAAATTTTGGAGTTTTGAACCACAGATTGGAAACTGACTTTAAAATTTAACAATCATATTTGTTTAGGATTTCCCATTCTTCAAAACTCAAAAACTGTGATTTGAGTTAGATCATAAATTTTAGTATTAAAATTCAACATTAGCTCATTTTTTTAAAACAAAATAAAACATTGTTTTGATCACCGGAAGATAATTATAAATATTTGCTTATATTGACAATTAGCGACGAGAAATATTAAACTAACCTAGGACTGAAAGAGGAGAGACAGAATTGAAGATCGCGACAACAGGTGGATAGATCCACACAGGGCGCTGGCAGTTATAAGTGGAAAGGAGGTGAAGAAGCTAAGGGGTCGTCCCATAGACGACGAAACACGAAAAGAAATTATCGCGTGTCAACTATGTGGGACATTCTCCGACACCTTCTGTGTCGGTTAATGGAAGACCCCTAAAAAGCTAGTTCAACCAAATATTACACTTAGAATGAATATGGCCTTAGCTTCTTCACCTCCTTTCCCCTTATAACTGCCATCGCCCTGTCTGGATCTATCCATTATGTGACAAAAGGTTTCTCGCCGCTAATTGTCAATATAAGCAAATAATTTTTACAAAATAAAACATGAACAATCCTAAAAATAATTGCTATCAAAAATCGATAAACAACTGAGAATTGTCAGAAAAAGATTGCCCTACAAAATGTTTACCATCGTTGTATTTTTAAAACTATTGCGTTCATCGACAAACTTAAAACAGTGAATAAATTTCAAAAAAAAGTTAAAAAAAATACTCAAAGAAAGGAAGGTTAAGGATTTGTTTATATTATCGGATTAAAAAAAAAATATTATATAAATATTAAAAATTGTTTACAAAAAAGCTATCAAAAAAACAAAATTTTCTAAAAATTATTCAGATTTTTTTTAAATAAAGCACTAAAAACAAATACAGTCATCCCACATATTCGGAACACCCACAAATTCGGAACCTTTTTATGATAATTTGTCAATAGCATGCCAAAAGTAGCTTTTCTGTCGACCTTACTATTATAAGAACCTTCATTTGGACATTATCTTCCTATTTCACTAGTAAAAGTAGGACTTTTTGAACAAAAAACTTCATTCCAAGACTATTTTGTCCAAAGCAGCAAAACACTGCCTCCAAATGGCCTGTTTCATAATTGTGGGATGTTATTGTGCCTCCCACAATTGTGGAACACCTGAATTTAACTGATATTTTCACAAAAAAAGTTATCAAACCATGTATAAAACATCACTAAGCTTGAGTTTCATTGGTTTCAGTGTGAGAAGTCATTATTTGGTAATAAATATGTACTCCTGGAGAGATCCAAAGTTTGTTTACATTCGTAAGAAAAAAGTGTTCCGAATTT
The DNA here is from genome assembly GCF_016801865.2 of Culex pipiens pallens. Lineage (NCBI taxonomy): Eukaryota > Metazoa > Arthropoda > Insecta > Diptera > Culicidae > Culex > Culex pipiens. The sequence goes on along the minus strand of NC_068938.1, from coordinate 79,497,529 downwards.
GTGGATTTCAAAGGTCAAAGTAATTCTACAAAAACTTCATGTAAATCTAATCTAATCTAATCAGACCCTAGCGCAGCCAATCTTTCGAAGGGATCCTGGAGAGTGCCTTAGGTTAGATGACGCCTAGCACTCTTCTTGTCATTTATTAACATTTGTAGTGCGCCATTGCATCGGAATGCATTGAAACAACACAAGCGTTAAAGCGGCCAGGCCTACTGCGTAAAGCCGTATCGCAGAGATGACTCGTAATTGGGTTGAGTTTGAGCACTGAGTGTTCGAACAACAACACAATTCTGAATCGACAGGGGAGGAAGAAGCGTGGGGACACACCACCATACGCTCCGAGATTTGGTTGTATTCGTTGGGAGCACCATGCTAAGAAGGTTTGGTACTCCGGGACCCTCTGGGATGGGACATTGTATTTCCACGAATGCCCTGGACACTATTTGCCGTGGTTATAGCGCCACAACCCGCTCTCTGTAATAGTATTCCTAATTCCAGTCCAAGCTCACTAAGTCGTCATGGCCTAGTGGTTAGCATTTTTGCTTACCAATCCATAGGACGGGGGTTCGAACCCCGCCTAGAGCGACTATGATTTTTCGTTCAATTTCAAATTTTATGTGTTCTTAACTTTCTCGTTGGGAGCAGATGGGCATCGAACCCAGATCCATTCGCTTACAAAGCGAACACCGTAACCAGTCAGCCACAGCCGCTCCCTCTACAAAAACTTCATGTAAAAGTTAAAATTTGCAGATGTTCGATACAGCATTCGAATACAGCTTTCAAATGAAGGTAAAAGCGAATCATTAAGTTCAATTTTCGATTTGCTATGATTTTTTGAACATTGGCCGATCTGGAAACCGTTCCGAATATGTGGGATGACGCATTTAAATTTATAAAAAAAATCCAAAAATTTCACGGTAAATTTTTAAAATTGCTAAGCATATTTTTTATGTACATCGGTTTTAACTGGAAAAGGAATGTCAATCATAAAAATAAAATAATTATAAATTTTCTTCCTTATTTTTTAACAAACCGCTATTGAACATGGTGACAGTCTTATTTTGTAAAAAATATAAATAAAAACAGTTAGACCGTTGCAAATATTTTTCAAAGTTTATGTCGCCCCTTTATCAAAGTTGGCCTGAAAAATCATGGGGCCAAAAAAATAGTTTTTCGAAAAACTTAAAAATTTTAATGAAAATTAAAGTAAAAATGCATTTTCCCGCGTTTATAATCATATTTAGCATGTTTGAACTCCTTTGAAAACATTTTAAATTTTCATGAAATACCAATGTACCTCGATATTTTCAAAACTAATGATTGGAAAGCAACTGTACGCCTGTAAAAAGCATTTTAAAACACTTTTTCATCCAAATGTTGAAACCAGGCCCGTGCTACTGACTTCGCTTGCTGAAGCCGCCACCAAATGTTTGGTGGCGTTGTTTCGGGAATAACATTTCAGAGGGTTACAAATCAAAATATAATAAATCTTATTTATTTATTTTTTTGGAAAAAATTCTGTAGCTGCTCAGAATGATTCTTTTCATTAAAACAAACCAAAAATGCCGCAAAAACAATATATGTCTAGCATCAGGTCTCAGGCACAGCTTCCCAGCAGGTGTCTTTTTAAAATCCTCTGAAATGTCTTGCCACAAATTCTAATTTGGCCAATGAACTTACAGATCATCATAATTTTAATTTTTATCAACAATTTGAGGCGGTTAAACCAATATGTGTGCTGTTGGAAAACCTTAAGAGCGAGTCCACGAACAGGGCATAGCCCATAGTTAGGGACGTCGTGGAGCTCACCATGCAGTTTCGAGGAAGCATGGTACATTTTATCACATTTACATTTACAAGAAAACATGGAGTGCATAATTGGCAAAGGGAGCACGTGGTCGTAAAAAATATTCGTAGTGAAAAGTGATTTTTTTTGTGTGTGCCTTTTGTTTCGCATTTTTATCGTGAATTGTGATATAGTTTTCGATAAAAACGATCCGAGTTCGTTAGGTTTATCGCGTAACAAAATTATTTTGATTCATCAAGAACGTCGTGTGGTGCGCGAGTCTTTTTTGTGTTGAAAAGACCTTCCCATAGCTCTGTAGCTCGGAGGGCTCGACGTCGGTTGTTTGTGTGTTAAGCCCTCTCCATAGCATCGTAGCTCGAGAGGCAACGAAAATCAATAACTTATCTAGCTAACAGAAAGAAGATCGGAAGGCACTTGATGATTGAGTTCGTCGCGTCTATTCCGTAACAAATTCATGAACTAAATGATTATATAATTAAAAATCAGACTACGCTATCATTGCAGCATTGCGTTTAACACCTCATTTCATAAATAAATATTATTTGGTTTTATCTTTCCACAGCCGGCTGTCTAAGATTAAACCATTTCATTTAAAATTTAGCAACAGTTAAACGGGAAATGTCTCATCCGCAGCAACCGATTGTTTGCCTTGAGAATAAAATATAATACCTTTCAACAAACACTATGATTTTGGGTCGCATCATCATCTTCTATGATGAATCCTGACCAAACACCCTATCCTACTAAACAATTTTCAGGTTCCTGGCGCTCGTGGGGTGTAAGCACAGAGTAAATCAGCTGCCCTAGTAGCAACCTGCGCTAACTAACATTCCCGTCCCTTAAAATCGAGATCTACAAACTGACATGACGGGCGCCGTTGGTGGCCAATGACTGTTACCTATTCGCAACTGATCTTGTTCTGGAAATCATGGTGTTTTATCTTTTCAGCGCATTCATACATGCTGTTGATAAGAGAAATACCACTTGATAGTCGAAGCCTATGATCAGTAGTGCTGAAAGGATATTACGGTTCTGTTCAGCAACGGAGAAGGACAACCATGGGTGGTCTCTCATGCTCATGCTCATTTACATTTACAAGAAAACATGTTTTTGAGTCAAACAAACCAACTTCTACGGTACCCCGTGGTTTGAATGTGTTGGTCAATTTTCGACCTGAAAGCCTTCTACGAACAGCTGTTTTTAGGCATAAAAGTTCAAATTTAGAAACTTATTTTGTTGTTTTGTGTCTATTCTAACTGAAACCAATAAAAAATATCCAAATATTGTGCAAAAACATTGCTAAAATTACCTCATGTGTCCCGATTTGCTCCGGATAATGGTACACATTTAATTTCATTTTAACTAAAAAAACAAAAATAAAGAAAAAAATATTTTCGCCGTTCGATTTTGCGCCCTATTCGTCATGTTACTCCCCATAATTTTGACACTAGACACCAAAACGTTGGTACTTTTTAGGCTCCAGTGACATTGTATGTAAGATGACAGCCGTAGAATCCCCGTGGTTGAAACCTAAATATCTGGAGTTTTTTTTTAAAAAAAAGGTCCAATAAATCAAATTTTTAGTTTTTGCTTTTTGGGTGTTTGTTAATACCCCTGACTCAAGGCGGTTTCAAAAACCCCCAAAAAGCAATAACTGGAAATTTGGATTATTGGACTTTAAAAAAAAAAAACTCCAGAAATGAAAAATGTTTTTTTTTAATTTCCAATTTTAAACAAAAAAGATTGAAATTCATTTGAAATACAAACTTTATCTCAACTTTTACCCAAATAAAAAAATGGGAAATATATTTTAACTAATTGCGATGACCTAATGGGTTTAGCTTCAAATTTGTCCCGCCCATAAGGTTACTTGTTAGAATTTCATGAAAAAAATAATTTTCTACGGTTTTCTGAAACAAAGTACTTAACTTTATTAGTTTTTCTGATAGTTTATATGATTTCGAACCAAAATGTATCATTAACCCTCTAACGCCCAGAGCTGTTTGCTTATCGCAAAAATAGTTAATGGCTAAATTTTGGTACAATACTGCAGGAAATACTTTACTTTGACCCACAAACAACGAATTGGTGCAAAAAAGTTGAATTTGAAGTGGTGCACTGCCGTTCTACGCATAATTGTCCCATGTTCAAAAAAGTGCAACTGAGAAAAACGCGATTGAAATTTTTCGACCGATTTCTGTGTTTCTACGCATAATTGTCCCGTGGGTTCCTATTCGCCCTAAGTGTCCCTAATCGCCCCAGTTAGCAGTTTATCACCCTTATTTGTAATTCTCTTTCTATACAACAGGTAAACAAGACATAATGCTTACTAAAACTAATGATTCCGTATAAGAAAATACTTGGTGGGACAAATATGCGTAGAAGTTTAACGATGGGACAAACAGACTTGGTGTTGTTTTTAATGAGTTTCCGAACAAAGTACCAGATTTTATGTGTTTTTCTTAAAGTAAACATCAGACTAAACTTAAAAATGTCAACAAGTCAAAATCGTCCAAAACTGACATGGGACAATTATGCGTAGAACGGCAGTGCACCAGAGCACCATCAGGAAGATGAGCAACTTTTTTGTAAATCACAAAATCTCGTTTTCTTCAAATCTATTGGTCAGTTGTTTGAAAATGCTTCGAAATGTGTTAAAATTTACTTATTCTTTGCTGTAAGACCATATTTCTGAAGTATGAATTAAAAATTAAAAAATCTCTGCAATTTCAGATTTCTTTGATTGGCTCATTCAAAACTCACAAACAACCATTTTCATGAAAAATAAGGAAAATAATAAAATCATCGGTCTAATAACAATGTTTTGTCTTGTTTATGAATAGTCAAAACGTTTATAAACTTTTGTTTTGATAAAAATAAGCTTTTTCTGTAATTTAGAAAAAAGTGCTCCTAAATATTTAGTTGCTCATATGCCTAGGTGGTGCTCTGGTGCACCAAATGAAAAAGGTTGAAAAACACTCAAAATCGGTCCAAACTCACAATGTTATTCACAGGGGGTTTTTGTCCAAGGTTTAAATGATAGCAAAACATTTTTTATTTCATAAAATTTTGTGTTTGGTAATTTTTACGGGCTTTCGAAAACAGGTCTTATTTATTTCCCTAAAATTTGCCCATTTTTGTTTACATTTCGTACTGTAATTTTGCTTGTGCTTGACCAAGTTTGATAAAATTTAGGGAGATGTTAGTATACATTCTACATGAACACCTGCAACTTAAAGCACAATGAAAAGTTGTGTCTGTTCCGAGATATTTGAGTTCAAAGTTTTGGTGCTCTGGAGTAACCATGGGCGGGAGAGGGTTAACTCAATATTGACAAAAATACATGTAGGACGGACTTGATTTGGGCCGCAGTTAAGTGACGTGATGGGAGCAAGGGCGTCTATATGAAGTGTCCCTACATCTGCTACAAATTTCCGGTGCTTGGGGAGGGAAGAGAGGATTATATTTATTCTTAACGCCACTTATTGTAGCACCAAAATTCGTGCAAAAAACATATGCACGTGGGTGTACAGTAGGGTGGTCCAAATCCGGACTTTTTTAGGGCTACCCCCTGAAATCAAAGATTGACCCATCACTAGGCTAAATTCCAAATTTGAGCTGATTCTGACCACGGGAACCCCTCCCTCCAATCGCTAAAAGTTTGTATGGGAAAAATCGTCAAAATGTATGGAGAAAAGCAACTGTTTTACTTTTTTACCTGTGGAAGGCGCCATAATTATCCGATTCTTACCATTTCTCAAATGTAGAACCTTCATTAAATTTAGAACAACTTCCCCGAAGACACAATATTTTTAGGATTTTTTCCCGCGAAGTTATTAGCGCCCAAAACTGGCCATTTTTGCGCGGCCAGCTGTAAGGGGCTACCTAACAACGATGTTTATTTCCAATTCGTACACGCACGTGCTCTCTCAGGTTCAAACTCTCTCACGAGCTTGCTCGCCTGCCTGCCTGCCTGTTTACCTACAAGCGCGCGCTGTTTCTCGGCTTGGACTTTTGTCGTCGTCGTCGTCGTTTTCGTTTGATATCCGCTACGCTGCGTTCCTGGCATGTTAATTATAATTTTCAACAAAAATAGTCGGTTTGTATTGAGATATAAAATCAAATGTAATAAATATGTGAACAACAAAACGAAAAAAAAAAAACACCACAATAGATATCATATTATAAGAGCGTGTGAGAGAGAATACAAATTTGATGAATTAGTTCATCCATGAATCGTCATCTGTTCTGATCCAAACCTAATTGCAAACGTTTTGGATTTTAATTTATCTGCTTTTGTTACAAGAAATACCATGCCTTCTATCGGATGGGGAAGTAAAACGTCGGTCCATTTGCGTAAAAGAGGATTTGGGTGACTCACCACACAAATCCTTTGGACGCCTAGAAATGAGCAGAAACTTGCAACAGAGCCCACAAAAGACCCGGGGGTCGTTAAAGTGGATTGCTTTGCTTTTTTACAAGAAATACCATGAAGTTTTTTTTAGATAAAAAAGGAAGGAATTTTCTTTAGATTTTTTTAAAAACTGAATCCAAAAGAGTATCTTAAAGGAAGGCCGCAACTGCAAGATCTGAAGGTTGTTAACGATTGTGCAGAAAGAGATGTTTCCTGAAACGAAAAATTTACAGGTAAACTGACAAAAAATGATAAACAGTTGCAATATTTGTTGCAGGTGATCTAGGAACACAGAAAGAAATTTCCAGAAAGAATCAAAAAAATAATTTTAGAGAGTATGAATGATTTTTTTGCAGCAATAATTGTAAAATTGCCTGATTTGTACTAAAGTATATTTTTGTTAAAGCAAACTACCTAAAGGAACAACATTTGTATTACCTGAAGATTTGTTTCAAATAATTGAATCATTATCATGTTTCTTTAGCATATACGAAAAACTGCGTGTAGTGCTTGGAAAAACAAACAAACCCTGTTCTCATGACATTTGCTGTATTTTTTTAATTGAGCCTAAGCTGTCTTTTCTTTAAACTATTTTTTTCAGCGCAGTTTTATTTTTATTTTTGACATAATTAAATAAAATTATATGCTAAATATATCTCAAAGCAATCCTGCTATTTTAGTTGAAAATTATAATAAACATGCCAGAAACGCAGCGCAGCGGATAGCAAACGAAAACGACGACGACGACAAAAGTCCAAGCAGAGAAACAGCGCGCGCTTGTAGGTAAACAGGCAGGCAGGCAGGCGAGCAAGCTCGTGAGAGAGTTTGAACCTTAGAGAGAGCACGTGCGTGTACAAATTGGAAATAAACATCGTTGTTAGGTAGCCCCTTACAGCTGGCCGCGCAAAAATGGCCAG
>NC_068938.1:79437888-79485388 GCF_016801865.2 Culex pipiens pallens | reverse complement strand
AAAAAAGAAAAGAAGAAGAAGAAAAAGAGAAGAAAAGAAGAAAAGAAAGAAGAAGAAAAGAAAGAAAGAAAAAAAGAAGAAAAAGAAAGAAAGAAAGAAAAGAAAAGAAAAAAGAAAAGAAAGAAAAAAAGAAGAAGAAAAAAGAAGAAAAGAGAAAAGAAGAAGAAAGAAAGAAGAAAAAGAAAAAGAAAGAAAAGAAAGAAGAAAGAAAGAAGAAAAGAAGAAAGAAGAAAAAAGAAAGAAAAGAAAAGAAAAAAGAAAAGAAAGAGAAAAGAAGAAGAAAGAAAAGAAAAAAAAAAGAAGAAAAGAAAGAAGAAAAGAAGAAAAGAAGAAAGAAAAGAAAAAAGAAAAAAGAAAGAAGAAAAGAAAGAAAAAAGAAAGAAGAAAGAAAAGAAAAGAAAGAAAAGAAGAAAAAAGAAGAAAAAAGAAGAAAAAGAAAAGAAAGAAAAAGAAAAAAGAAGAAGAAAAAAGAAAAAGAAAGAAAAGAAAGAAAAGAAGAAAGAAAAAGAAAGAAAAGAAGAAGAAAAGAAAAAGAAAGAAAAGAAGAAGAAAAGAAGAAAAGAAAAAGAAAAAGAAAGAAAGAAAAGAAAGAAAAGAAGAAGAAAAGAAGAAAAGAAGAAGAAAAAAGAGAAGAAAGAAAAAAAAGAAAGAAAAGAAAGAAAGAAAAGAAAGAGAGAAAAGAAAGAAAAGAAAGAAAAGAAAGAAAAGAAAGAAAAGAAAGAAAAGAAAGAAAAGAAAGAAAAGAAAGAAAAGAAAGAAAAGAAAGAAAAGAAAGAAAAGAAAGAAAAGAAAGAAAAGAAAGAAAAGAAAGAAAAGAAAGAAAAGAAAGAAAAGAAAGAAAAGAAAGAAAAGAAAGAAAAGAAAGAAAAGAAAGAAAAGAAAGAAAAGAAAGAAAAGAAAGAAGTAAAGGAAGAAAAAAAAGAAAGAAAAGAAAGAAAAGAAAGAAAAGAAAGAAAAGAAAGAAAAGAAAGAAAAGAAAGAAAAGAAAGAAAAGAAAGAAAAGAAAGAAAAGAAAGAAAAGAAAGAAAAGAAAGAAAAGAAAGAAAAGAAAAGAAAGAAAGAAAAGAAAGAAGAAGAAGAAGAAAAAGAAAGAAGAAGAAAGAAAAAAAGAAAAGAAAGAAAGAAAAGAAAAGAAAAGAAGAAAAGAAAGAAAGAAAAGAAAAGAAAAAGAAAAGAAAAGAGAAAGAAGAAAGAAGAAAAGAAAGAAGAAGAAAGAAAGAAGAAGAAAAAGAAAAAGAAAGAGAAAGAAGAAGAAAAGAAAAGAAGAAAAGAAGAAGAAAGAAAAAGAAAAGAGAAGAAGAAAAAGAAAAGAAAGAAGAAGAAGAAAGAAAGAAGAAAAGAGAAGAAGAAAAAGAAAGAAAAAGAAAAGAAAGAAAGAAGAAAAGAAAGAAGAAAGAAGAAGAAAAAAGAAGAGAAAAGAAGAAGAGTTGAATGCGAGAAATAGAAAGAGGAGGGCAAGCTTGCGTGCAAGATTTAGTAAAGCGGATGGCGTCGGGTAAAATGTGCTTTATTGCACAATTTTTTTCACTTTTTCATAGAATTTTCAATTCGAAATGTTAACATCAACTGGTGTAAGCAGGATAGACTCTTTGTTACGTAATAAAAGAAGGCTCACTCTGAATGTAACTGCGACAAACGTTTACATAATTTTATAAATATTTGATAAATATAAATAATGATAATGAAAATTATAAATAAGGCCAAATCTTGAATAGCAGATAATTAAAAGGATGGATTCTTTTTTCTAAGAATACAGTAGAACAAAGAGAAAAGCCATAAAAATAATCATTAAATTTGCTGGCAAAAAATAAGAAATCAAAAACACTTTTTATAAAGATAGAAAAAAAAAGAAATATTTAAGTGTAGCAATTCTTAATCAAAGAATTTTAACGTAAAATTGTCCAGAAATCAGTTACAAGATAATAAAAAAAATCGAATATTCAAACTATCTAAATTCAAAATTGTATGGTTTAAAAATATGGAAAATATTCAAAACAAATCAAACGTAGAATTTCAGTTCAATTTGCTGATTTTCACACTGCGGAAGTAAGGCGGCTATAATCTCCAATCAGTCACAGTGAAGGAGAAACGTGATTAAAATTTTTTATCTCGCAATAAGCAATATTAAAATTGAAAAATGAAAAATTTAACACAAAAATCTAAAATGGTATGGGAACAGCATATTGAAGTTCAATAACAGCGCCAAAATTGGCCAAAATAGTTTTTCCGACTACAAGTTTATCACCAAATGTAACTTGAAATGTAACATCTTTAGTCAACACACTGATTTAAAACATTTTTTGAGCGAATACTTGTAAAATATAGCAAAGCAGTTCTCTCAGATTTTGGTCATTCGATTTTTTTTGTATTTTTTAATCCGACTGAAACTTTTTTGGTGCCTTCGGTATGCCCAAAGAAGCCATTTTGCATCATTAGTTTGTCCATATAATTTTCCATAACCAAGACTAACATTTCAAAAGGGCCAAACATTCAATACTACGCCCTTTTAAAATGTTAGTCTTGGTTTAAAAATCTTGAAAATATTTTTTTCAAAAAGATCGCAAAATTTCACGAATGTTTCATATTTTAACATTGAAAATCGGACCATTAGTTGCTGAGATATCGACATTAGAAAATGGTGTGTTGTTTGGGTGGGGCTTAGAAAACATCAATTTTCCTGTTTTTAAACCTTTGCATGGCAATATCTCAGCAACTAAGGGTCGTATCAACAAAGTTCAAAAATACAAAACATAGAGAATTTTCTCAGCTTTTCAACAATATTTTCAAAGGTGGGCAAACATGTGCACTAATTTAAAAAAATTAAAAACTGCGACTATGTTCCAAAAAGTCACCTAAAATGGTTTCAACTTGAAAACGATGCACTTTATCAAAATTTCACTAAAGTACTTTTTGATTGCAAATTTGATTTTACATCAAAAAATGAAGTTAAAAAAATTTTGCGACCAATTTTTCGATTTTTTGAAAAAATCAGTATTGATTCAAAAATTCATAACTCGGTCAAAGATTTTTTGCACAACCTGGAAATTTCTGAAAAGTTGGCATTTGATGTCCTCTAAAACATATCAAAAGACGAAAAATAAAATAAAAATAGTGTTTTTTTTGCCAATCAAGTTTTAGTGACAAAAACATAAATAAAAAACGTTACTTAATCCACCCTTAGGTGGTTGGTGCCTTCCTCACATTTAGAGGGTAATGCTATCCAAAATAGATACAAAAGGGCGGACCTTTCAGTGTTCTATCAACTTGATTCATTATTCATACCGTCAGATTGGGTATAGTCAGATCTTCATAATTCAGGGCTCTTATGTGCTTATAACTTTTGATAGGGTTGTCAGATCTGCAATCTATAAAACTCGTTGGAAAGGTCTTTTGATTACCTATCCAACGACCTGTCGCATGATAGATCCGGACAACGTTTTCAACAATATATATGAGATCCGGCCTGAAAAAAGTTCATAAATAACACTTAAGTGCGTATAACTTTTGATAGGGTTGTCAGATCTTCAATGTCTTGGACGCGTTGGATAGGTCTTTTGATTACCTATCCAACGATAGGTCGCATGAGAGATCTGGACAACGTTTTCATCGAAATATTCGAGATCCGGCCTCCAAAAAGTGCATAAATAACACCTAAGTGCTTATAACTTTTGATAGGGTTGTCAGATCTTCAATGTCTTTGACGCATTGGAAAGGTCTTTTTATTACCTTTCTAAAAATGTATAGCATGACGGGTTTTCTTACAAAAACCACCCTTTTTACAATCTTCCGGACTTTTGTTAAAATCGTTTTTTTAGCATAACTTTTGAAGTACTTTACTAAACTTCATAATTTTCAATAGGGACTTATGGGACCCCAAGACGAATCGAATGAGACCAAAACGGTCCAAATCGGTTAAGCCAGTGCTGAGATAATCGAGTGCATATTTTTTGGTGCACAGACCCACATCCCTACACACACACACACACACAGACATTTGCTCAGAATTTGATTCTGAGTCGATATGTATACATGAAGGTGGGTCTAGGAGGTAAAACTAAGAAGTTCGTTTTCTGAGTGATTTTATAGCCTTTCCTCAGTAAGGTGAGGAAGGCAAAACACTAAAAAATTTTCACCGTGTATCATTTTTTTCAATGCATCCCATATCCATACCTACAACTTTGCCGAAGACACCAAATCGATCAAAAAATTCTTTCAAAAGATACAGATTTTTGAATTTTTCATGCATTATTTTTGTGTGGCCAGCTGCCAAATTTGTATGGAAAATTATATGGACAAACTAATGATGCAAAAGGGCTTTTTTGGGCATACCGAAGGCACCAAAAATTTTTCAGTCGGATTAAAAAATAGAAAAATTAAAGTTTAAGTAAAAAGACCGATTTCGTAGAGAATTGCTCAGCAGTAATAAGCAAAAACTATAAACAAATCGCGACGATTTTTATCCTTCACCCTTACCAAAAATCATGATTTTTTGAGTTCCAAATCCCACTTTTCATACGATTTTTTGAGTTCAGGTACTACAACCATAAAAATGGTTATATGGGTTGAACTGAAAAATTCGTATGAAAAGTGGGATTTGGAACTCAAAAAGTCATGATTTTTGGTAAGGGTGTTCTTTACTGAATTCTAACGACGCACGCCGGGTGGCTCAGTTGCACTAATCAAAACGTTAATTTTTTTACCAGGTTTGCCTCGGTCTCCTGTGCTTAATTGGCCACTAAATTAAAGTCAGCTTCCAGCAAAATCTTCTTTAAAGTGTCTGTTCGCTACTCACTACAGCAACAAGTTCCACAATTGCTTCAGTTTAGCAAGAGCAGGCGCATCATGCCAAGATTAGATGCCGCCAAACAAAAAATGTTGGAGAATGAGAGAGCGGGCACCAAAGTTTCGTGAAATGCGTACATTTTGCATGAAAACATAAAGAAAACAGGACAGAATCAAAAATTTAAAATAAGAAAATTAAATAAATCATCGATCATTCCAAAACTAGAAATCGACGCTGTCATGATTTTGTCGTACATCTTCGTACGTCGTTTTTTAACGTTTCGAGAAAAACGCATTTTAATGTTTGACCTTGAATAAACAAAATCGAGGGCGCGCAATGAAAACAATAACAAACACGTTATGTTTGGTTGATCATTCTGTGCATCGTCCTGAAGTTTGGTTGAATTTGGTTGCTGGAGTCTCGAGTTATAACTGAAAATGTTTACGGAATTCGGGTTCGTTCCTGTGTCAAACGCGTTCCGACCTGAAATCTCTTTGGACAATCGTCGCACTTACATCAATTTTCAGGCTGTGTCAAGATAGCACGACAAGATTGAAACTGTTGTTGAAACTTCTTTCATATGAAAAGTGACGAATGTGTCATATCCCTCGACATTTAGGCTTAATTGTCAGTTGACGTTTTAGCAATTGGAGCTCACGAATACAAACAAATGTAATGAAACTATAAATAAAGCTACGACCGTGTGTCGAGTCCCTTTTTCCATTTGGAACCTCATACGAACAAGAAGACTTTTTATTTCCAAAACCGATCCGTCTCTGCAGTAGTTTACAAGTTTTATAACTGGCGACGAGGAAACAAGAACAGCGCGGCTGATCGGAACAATTACGTGCGTGGACGGTCGGGTGCGTGAATTGGTCGTATAATCGAGCAGGAGGAAGCGGAAAATTTGCTGGTTGGAAACCTCGTGCGGCGGCGTAAGCAGCAGCCATTTTGTTCAACCTGTGGTGACGCCGGGTGTGTGTGTGCAGATCTCGCTGGTCGGTGGTTTGACGGCAGGTGCTGTGACGTAGCCGACGGGACCGAGAGCGCAAATCTTCCGGGAAGTTCCGGGTGCTGGAAATTTCGACCGGTGGGAGAATTCCGGCTGGATTCTGCTGTGTTGCGGCAGGGCGTTTTTGACCAGGGCCGGCAATTGCTGCTCGACGTGGTGGTAAGAAAAGAAAAGTAAAAGTGCTTTTTGTAATTTTGTGAAAGGGAAGCTATCTTCTTCTTGGCTTGTGCTAAAGCACATTTTCTTAGCCTTTTGTTCGTTTGACCAGCAGTTGGGAAAAAGTGAAAGTGAAATCTAAGGTAGTTGCACCATTATTGGGACTGCTTTTAAGAAAGATTATTTTTCTTTTGGTGAATTTAGGTTTGGTTGTGATCTTGCGGAGCTACGGAGGACCGGTTCGGGAAATTTCGAGCCTCGTTTGGATTTTGAGGTTAGGTGTCCATTCCACTTGTGGAGTACTAGCAAAAGCTGGCAAGGGCCGGGCACGTGGTCGGTGAGTATTACAAAAATTTTGATCCCTGTACAGTGTGTAATAGAGCTTTTTTCGTTATTTTTTATTTCTTTATTTTTTTAAATTTTTTGCCATTTAAAAAAAATTATTGGTAATTTAATTTGTAAAACTTTGTAAATTAGACATGGGTTCTAATGGAATTGCTACCTCTATTGAATCGTACAGAAAGGGTACGTCATTCACGGATTGGTCCGAAAGATTGGCTTATACTTTTCATGCCAATCAGGTTGCTGTTGATCGGCAAAAGTCGCATTTCATGACGATTTGCGGTTCGTTTCTTTTTTCTCAATTAAAGCTATACTACAGCAAAGATGAGCTGGATAAGGCCACTTATGCTGATATTGTGTTAAAATTGAAACAAAAATTGGACAAAACGGAGTCGGACTTAGTCCAGCGCTTTTGTTTTAGTCAGCGAAACCAGCAACCTGATGAATCCAATGAGGATTTCGTGCAGGCGGTCAAGCTGCAGGCGGAATTCTGTGGTTTTGGTGCGTTTAGGGACGTGGCCATCATGGACAGGGTTCTGGCGGGTCTTCTTGACGGGAATCTCAAAGAGAATTTGCTGAAGGAGGAAGGTTTGACTTTAGACAAGATGGACAAGTTCATCACAACATGGAACATAGCAAAACAAAACGTTGACGCATTAAACAATCAACCTGGAGGATCTCAATTGGGACAGTACAGTTACTTTACACCAGAACAAATTCATTACATTCAAAAGACAACAACACAAAGACAAGGTTCTTCACGGTACAGAAATTACAGACAAAATGATGGGTTGCAGGGACAAAATTTTCCAGAAAGGCGAAACAATTCCAGATTTCAGCCTTATAAAAACTACAATTCTGATTCTCAAGTTTACACTAACCGAAGGTTCAATAACCAAACACAACAACAAAGGTATTTTGACAAAAGCTATGATAGGAGATTTCCTCAGACTAGAACTTCGTGTGATTTTTGTGGGAAAATGGGTCATTCTAAGCAAAATTGCTTCAAACTTGATTACTTTAACAGACAATTTGTGAATTTCATGGGTGAGAGTACTGCAGATGATTATTCCTGCAATGAAGGTGGTGAAATTGAGTACGCAAATGCGGAAATGTTCAACCAAATAGAAAACTTTCAAGATAATAACGACCAATGCATGAAAATTTTTACTGTTTTGAACACAACTTATGTCAAATTGGATGAAACACAAATAGAGGACCAAATCGTTGATTTGGAAGTTCATGATAGTTGCTTGTTGAATGACAGCACATTTTCTATACCAATTGATGATGATAGTTATGTTGACATTGGTTTGAAAAGTTTGTTTACCCCGAATTGGGAGGATGATTCGATTTTGGATTTGAACGATTTGTTTGATAACAAGTATAATATTGATGAAAATTGTGATGGTGCCCAAAATTGGGATGAAAATTTGTTTTGTGGTTTTGGATTTTTACAGGATGAGAACATGGAAGGTGGTGAATGTAAGAATGTAGGTTTTAATGAACTTTTAGCAGATGTCAGCGTGAGTTTTGAAGGTGCCCCAAATTGGGAAGAAAATGTTGTGTGTGGTTTGAATAACTTATTTTTGTATGACGATGTTTTGGATATGAAACAAGATATGATGTTGGTAAATAACGTGGGTTCGATGGAACATAATTTTGATAACAAAAGGAATATTTCAAGCAATGCAATAGCAGCAAATTTATATTATACCTCAAATTGGGAAGACAGTGACAATTTTGATTTGGAATGTTTATTTACCACTAATGATAACTCAAATCAAGCAAATCTTGATAACTGTGAGAGTTCGGACAAAAAGCTGCTGATTGGCAATGATGGTTGTGGAATTGAGTGTTGTATTGATGACGTTCAGAATTTGATTTTAACCCCAATTTGGGGAATGTTTCAAGAAAGTTCGGAAAGTGTTTGTTTTGAAAAAGTATTATTTGACGAAGTTTCTGAGATGTCAGGGCGAAAAGGTAGTAGTTTGAGTTTAAATCTATGTAAATCTAATTTGAAAAACGAGTATGATGTGCAAAACATTGAATTGATGATAATATTTTTGATTATGATTGCTGTAATTGTTTGCCAAAATGGGTTTAAAGCTATACAAAATTCGTTGTTTCTGTACAAATTGATGACTGAAATTTTGACGAGCATTGCAAATTTGCAATTTATTTTGATTTTGAGTAAAGGATGTGCTAAAAAGTTAGACAATCGCTTTGTTGACAATTTTTGTGGTCGGCATGATCAAAAATTTGTGGACGATTGCTGGTTGTTAAATGACAAAGTTGGCAAACCGCTATTTTTTCAAAGCGGGAAATTGAAATGTTTACAAGTCATCTATGCCAAATCATTAAATCTGTTTTTGAAAAGTCATATTTGGTACACTATTGAGAAACAACAAATGTTGAACAGGAATCAAAGCATCAAACCAAAACTGTTGGTTTGTTCGCTTGAAAGTAATTGTGTGCTGGACAGTTTGGCAATAGTCATTGTGTCATTTATATTTTTGAGATTAATTTTCTCAATTTGTTTGCTAAGAAATCTTAATCGCGGGCTAACGAAAGTGACGAATGGAGAATTCCATAATTTTAGTTTGTTGGTCATTTGTTCAATTCAGTTCATTTATTTTATTCAAGACGATGATTGTCTGTCATGGAAATTTAGTTTAATTTCAAATAGTTGTGTGTGCAATGGTACATTGAATGAAAAGCAAATTATAAACAAGTTAAACTATAGCATACCTAAAACCGAAACTTTTCAAGAGAAGTGTTTGACAGATGATCAGATAGTAGATGTGGAAACTCAATGGTTTCAATGGAAACTTTTTGAAAGGGTGGTGAATGAGGTAGTCTCTTTAACTTGGGACATACCTAGCATATATTTTCATAAAATAGATCAAAATATCTTGACTCCATGCAGTGTTTGCATTAATTCCCAATCGAAAATCCACAATAGTGATGAATTACTTGTTGTATCAAGGTCTATTGGCTTTGTTCACAGGCTGATATGCTGGATTTCTGTCCTGAGTTTTAGATTTGCTATTACAGTTTTCATTATAAATGTCATAAAACAATTTTATTTGTATTTTAAACAGATACTCGTTCAACACGGTTCCCAGTGGAGCGAGGACAAGAAAACGCGATGGCGCCTAGTAGCACGAATCGTCGTGTTGTGGATTCGAAGAAGATCGGTGTCGACTGGAAGCGCGGTGTGGCTAGCGCATCGCGATCAGCTTAAACCACATTACCAGCAACAAGGCGAGCGGCCGAACCTGATGACGCCGTTCGAAAAGTCTACGCCGGGCGCGGCAATGGTCGATGTGGACGTAGAAATGCTGAATTTGGACGAGAACATGTTGGGAACCGGATACGGTGGGAGCGGTTTATTCCGGGGTTTCCCGGAGCCTGTCTCGACCGGATCAAAGAGAAGAAAACGTGACGCTGGAACGGCGAAATTGCCTGACAGCTATCCTAGAAGATCGAAGCGGCTTCGTAAGCCGGCGAAGAATTCAGAATTTGTTTATTCTTAATTAATACATTTTAATAACATTTTTTTGTTCTTTCTAATTATTTCATTAACTTTTGATCTTGTTGTTATATCTTGATTTGAAAAATCTAATGAACTGTACATTTCGCTGAATTAGTTTTTTTTGTCATTATTATATTCTTCTATTAAAAGAGGGAGGAATTGTCATATCCCTCGACATTTAGGCTTAATTGTCAGTTGACGTTTTAGCAATTGGAGCTCACGAATACAAACAAATGTAATGAAACTATAAATAAAGCTACGACCGTGTGTCGAGTCCCTTTTTCCATTTGGAACCTCATACGAACAAGAAGACTTTTTATTTCCAAAACCGATCCGTCTCTGCAGTAGTTTACAAGTTTTATAGAATGCACGAAGTTTTTTTCCGGTTTTTTGTCAAGGTTTTTATTGAATATCTCAGGATTGAAATCGAATTTTGGGGATCTGTGAAGGTCAAAAGGTGAGGTATTGCGGGATGCACAAAATGGCGTTCTTAACTAATGCACGTACGACCATTTAGCACGACGGCGACGAAATAAAAAAAAATCTAGGGATTCCAAAAATTTAGATACTGTTTGCAATTGATTATTTATTCCGGATAATCGAAAAAAAATACACAAAAATGTTGTGGTCTCTAACTAAAATAAAACTCCAAAAATGCTAAAGGTTATTTAAGAATTGAAGAATTTAAGAATTAAATAATTAAGGAATGTAAGAATTTAAGATATTATTTGAGTTTCTTTTTTAATTTGCGTTTTATGAATTTTAGAATCTTCATTTTTTTCATTAAATAAATGTTTTTTTTTATTTTCGATTTTTTCTTGATTTTTTTTATTTTTATGGTTATAATTTTATGATTTTTTTTAATTTTTGATCTGAGTGTTTAAATTTAAAATTTTTACATTTTTAATTTTTTTACATTTCATTCCATTAATTTTTTCATCAAGAATCTCAAGCGCACGCACCGTCACACTCGTTAAAAGCAAACTGTCAACTTATTTTTGGAGGGGGTTCATTTCGAACTTCGTACTTAGCTTTGAACTTGAAATCTTGTCTCATCTTGTCTTGTGCATGTATGACAACTGGCCAAAGAGGATATTGTCAGAAGACGTTTTGTCACATGTAAATACCCGACCTCTGTACACATTTTTTAATTGAAACTCAGGACTCCGGCAACCAAATTCAACCAAACTTCGGGACAATGTTTTTAATCAATCATAGTCCCACGTCAACTTCACCCAACTGCCCGCTTCGCTCCATTCAGCAACGCGTCAGCTCCGCCCCAACGCCAGTATCGATTCATTCATGAAAAAGTGACAGTTCTCTCTCATTTAATTTTCCGTTTGGCAGTTCACAAAAGAGAGAGTGCGAGAGAGAGCGTGAGTAGTATTTTAGTAGTAGAGGAGCAGATTACAAGAAAAAAGTTTGTGCTTCGTCGAAGAAAGTGTCTCGGTCGTCTTTTCGGTGGAATAAACTTGTCCAGAATCTGTGCAAACCCTTCAATCCGACGATCCGGGAATCTACCAGCCGGGGGCAGTGCTTTTGTGCGTGTGACTCGGTTCCGCGACCGACGATGTGACGGAATTTCGCAAAGGTCTTTGGAAAAAATCGGATGATAAAAGTGAAGGAAAAGTTCCACCTCCTTGGCCTGGAAAAATAATCGATAATTTTACTCCTGCTAGAACCAGGAGGGCCAGTGCCAGTAATACTGCGTGAAAACGAGTGCAAATTCGTCGTAACCCGTGGAGAATCTACCGTAAAGCTTTGGATAACCTCCGCTGAAGAGGACAGCTTCGTTCCGAGCACAAGGAACCACCGAAGAAGAAAAACACCCACTTTGCATCAACCACCAGCAGCAGCACCACCACTTCCGGACCACTTCTTCGATCGATTGCCAGCAGCAGAATGCAGGCCGCGGATCCATTCGTGATAACGACCCGCGAGCGGGCCAAGTACGACGAGCAGTTCAAGAGTCTGCAGCCGGTCAACGGGGTCGTGACCGGGGGCCAGGCCAAGGGATTCTTCCTGCAGAGTCAGCTGCCGCCGATGATTCTCGGTCAGATTTGGTGAGTTGGACGGCACGAAGAGGATGATGGGGGAGGAAATTATGTTTTTTTTTTCTTTCTGCTTGCTGCTGATAAGAAGCAAACTCAACACGAAAGTTGAGGAATTCTCGACCAGATTCGTCATCACATTTCGTGCGATCGTTGTTGGGCTGGCATTTGTTAACTGCCTTAATTCGATAAATTTTACACTCGATGGCGTATTAAGGTGACGGTGCTGGATTTTTACTGTCTTTGCAATGTCAGTCTCGTGATTATGTAAAATGTGTGAATGCGCTTCTCCAATCGGATTCAGCGCTGGAGATTTGTCGAGGATTAGACATGTTTTAGTTCGTTTGATTATTCTAGTAGATATTTTTTCGTTTACAGTTCAGCAGTTAAATTTTAATATTTACATAAATTTTCCTTAAAAATATCAATTTTTAAATTTATTTTAACAGGATAGCTAAGTTGTTATTACTCGCTTATATTACAAAAGGTCCTATGTACATAGGAACCCATGGCGCATTGGTTGTTTTGAAAAAGTAATCTAGATTAAAAAAGCGATATCAGCATTTTGTTGTAGAGGTCTTCCTCAAATTTGTATGGTATTTTTATCCAAAAATGTTGAATGGCAGGGTTTTCAGATCATTTTTTTTTTGACTCAGCTTTCAACATTTTTTCTCATCCAAATAAAGCTATTTATCGAAATGATTCTTGAATTATCTAATACTAAAGGTCCAGGGTTGTTAAAATATCAAAATATCAGCTCTCAGCAACTACAATTATCTCGCCTGAATATTCATGCCCCAAATACAACTGCTCTTCTCTTTTCATTAAAACTCTCAGCGCCGAACATAGCCGAACACGTTTTCGTGTTTGCCCACTCGCGATTAACATTTTCCTTTTCTCTCTCATTCTCGCTTCCACGATAATCCTACCGCAACAGCGTTTAACCACAAAAGCCGCCACAAAACCAATTTTGCAAACGCAGTTTGAAGGGGCGTCATGCGTGGTCGGCTCCTAATCGCCATCTCGCGTTCTCTCATTGCAATTTTCGGAGAGATTGAGAGACTCAGCGGTGAGAGCGCATAGTCGAGGAAAAGGGAAGGAGTGATAGAGAGAGAATGTCATCGCTGGGAATCACGAGACACAAGAAGAGATCTCACAAGCTATAGTGACGGCCGCTATACTCTCGGATATTTTTGGTGCAGAGATAATCTATTGATAGATTTTCTATCACTCTTTTGCAACAGTAAAGGTGTAAAAAACGTGATTCTGGAAGTAGGGGCAGGGGGGCAGAATGGCCCGCCTAAGTAAAATGCGCCAAAAACCATAGAAAAACATACAAATTTATGAATTCAGTGTAGTAGGCTTATGCTTTGGGATGTTCCCTTCAATGTTGTATACTTGGTTGATGAAATTTTTTAGCTCAAAACTATTTTTGAACCACTTTAACAAAAAAAAATCGGCTTCTTTTCCTGAGTGCGGGGCAGAATGGGCCACCCTGCGGGGCAGAATGGGCCACCTTAGAAAATAAGCCAATTTGACTAATAAAACGTTGAAGGGTGATAATAAATTACTTAAGGGACCTTTCTAACATAGTTTCCATGAAGTTAGACCACTTTTATGAAAATAGTCACTTACCAAAACAAAAAAAAATTGAAAATAGTTTTAATATGTTGAAATAAGACATAATTTTTACAAATAAGCATCAAAACAACTATAAAATCAACCAATATCGGATTAAACGTGATTTGTGAACCTACCAGGAGCGACATAATCCATTTAACCAAAATTTCATAACTTTTGATTGTTTTTATAAGGCAGGAAAAGGGTGGTCCATTCTGCCCCCAAATGGATTTTTATGTAACACTTCCACCACCAAGCCTCTAAATTGACTTGAGGCACCGTTGTTGTTTGATTAGCTTTGTAATAGCTCCTGGTAACATTATAAACATTGAACAAACTTTTTCAAACAATCTAACTTTCGAGAAAGCTTATTTAAGAACCTCGAAATAAACAACATTTGCGTGGTTTTGTCAATAAATTTACATTTTTGCTCATAATTCGAAAAATACAATGAATTCAAACGTGGTTTTCGGTGTGGTGGTGTTATTTGACGTCCTTCATAAGACCCTTGCCTTACTTTTGGTTTAAATCCATTCTAAAGCCCAAAACCAAGGGTGGCCCATTCTGCCCCCATGGGTCATTCTGCCCCCCTGCCCCTATTTAAAAAAATAATTAAAAGATTTTTTGCCTTCCTCACCTTACTGAGGAAAGGCTATAAAATCACTCGAAAAATTAACTTTTTAGTTAGACCTCCTAGACCTACCTTCATTTGTACATATCGACTCAGAATCACCAGCTGAGCAAATGTCTGTGTGTTTGGCTGTATGTAGACATGTGTACCGAATCAATGTCACTGGAATATCGGCCTCATTCGATTCGTCTTGGGGTCCCATAAGTCCCTATTGAAATTCATGCGATTTGGTAAAGCACATCATAAATTATGCTTAAAAAACTGCTGCATATAAATTTCACAATTTGCAAAAAAGGGTGGTTTTTGCATGGAAACCTGCCATATCATATATTTTTAGAAAGGTTCTGAAATTACCTTTCTTGTGGATTAAGAATTTTCAAGATCTGACTTACCTATCAAAAATTACGAGCAGTTTATAAAATGCTCTGAAATAACATAACCTCAATTTATTTCCCCACGGCGGTGTATGTACAATTTTGACAAAAAGTCTGTAGGTAGTCTGTTTATTTTTTACTCATCACTTATTTTTGTTAGGACCTATTTGGTGCTGCGATCGCGTTAGGGGCAATCCATAAACCATGTAGACACTTAGGGGGGTTGGAATCACTCTATACATGAGAGGAAGGCACCAACCTCCTAAAGGTGGATTTAGTAACGTTTTTGCCTTCCTCACTTTACTGAGGAAAGGCTATAAAATCACTCGAAAAACGAACTTTTTAGTTAGACCTCCTAGACCTACCTTCATTTGTACATATCGACTCAGAATCACCAGCTGAGCAAATGTCTGTGTGTTTGGCTGTATGTAGACATGTGTACCAAATCAAAGCCACTGGAATATCTCGTCACAGGCTCAACCGATTTTGGCCGGAATGGTTTTAATCGATCCGTCTTAACGTCCCCTAAGTTGCTATTTAAAATCATGCAGTTTTATTATGTACTTAAAAAGTTATGTTAAAAAAAACTGTTTCATATTAAATTTAAATTACGGTAAAAAGGGTGGTTTTTTCATGAAACCCTCACATGTTACATATTTTTAGAAAGCATATGAGAAGACTTTTCTTGTCGATTAAGAATTTTTAAGATCTGACTTACCTATCTAAAGTTATAAGCAGTTTAAAAAATGGTCTGAATTTACATAACCTCAAATGGTCCCGTCTGATCGCCACGAAAAAAGCCTTGTAGAGGGATGCCATTTTCCTGAAAGGCGGTGTCTGTATAATCTTGACAAAAAGTCTGTAGGAAGTCTGTTTTTTTTTACTCGTTTTTATTAGGACCTCTTAGGTGCTGCGATCACGTTAGGGGAGATCCATAAACCATGTCGACACTTTAGTGGATTGTAATCACTCTATAAATGAGAGGAAGGTGCCAACCACCTAAAGGTGGATTAAGTCACGTCTTTTTCATAAAATTATTTTTATTGGTTCCTTTTTAGTACTGCAACCTGGTTAGGACCGAGTTGGCTTTTGTAATTTCATTTTTCTTGAAGCTGAGAGTAATTACAGAGGATCTTGTGTGTAAATGTTAGTGGGAGGGGAGCCGATTACCCGCGGCCTACTTGGGGTTAGTAGGGGAGGGATTGATGTTGAAAGACATGACGTGGGAAATGTGGGGGGCCTTTGTTTTTGTTTTCTACTGCAATTCGGTTTCCAGCTGATTTCGGCAAGTTTATAAGGTTTTAGGTTAAGGAGCCATTACACTACGGCAAACAACCAAACAAACAAACAAACTCGTACTTTTTGAAATTTTGCCGGCTTTGTTTGTTTGCCTTCTTTTGTTTACAGATAATTGGGTACTAAAGCCCTATGTCAATTTTTATGTACAACGGTAAATAACACGATTACAAACAATTTCTGATCACTTTTTTTCATTTTAATGCAACATTTTTTTTTTGACTAGACAACATGTTTTCGATGGATCAACTATGGTCCCCTTGGAACTAGCTGTCAAGTAGGAACTTTTCTGTCAAGAAGGACCGCGAGGTTAATTTTTCAAAATTGATTTTAAAAATCCATTTTAAACTCTTTGTGGTCGTACAAAGGTTCATTGTACTCAGAAAAATAAGCTTTATCGCTGTAAACAATAATATCAGCAATCTAAGCTTCATTTTAGGACCCAATTCAGCTTGCATACATTTTGCCTTGTTTACGAGTTTGGCAAACTGTCAAACACGAAAAAGTGCGAGTTTGTTTGTTTGTTTGCGGTAGTGTATTGGCTCCTTTATTTGCCCTTTTTTTTGAAAAAATTACAAATCGAAGAGTAAAATTTTAAATTTAGGGATTTTTTTTCATGCAGACTTGATTAATATCATAGTTTTTTTTTGCATTATGGCTGTTGTTTTTAGGTTTTTTTTTTCATTATTGATTCATCAATATAGAATCATACAAATTTGACAGCTATCCGATTTATTCAACCACTATTTTCTCCTCTCAACTTGCGACTTGCATACAAATGTTGTATGGGTTAACATTTAAAAAATAATCGTACCTGTTTAAACTCACAACACATAACAATGTTGGTATTTTTCGTAAAAGGTGGGAACATAGCCTGAAGGAATATGGAAAATTGAGGTAGTTAACTGTAAAGTGATAGATAGCCTTCCAAACGTAAATAAATTTTGTGAATATGTATCAATATTTGAAAAAGGCATGGCTCAAAACGGTTAACATTTGGAGTAAGTCCGGACGCGGATTTAGTAAAAACATTCCATTAGGAACACTAGTTTTGGTTCCAAAGTCACTATACAGCCATTCCACGTCAAACAGGAAGTCTCCAAATCAAAAGTCCATCGATTTGGCTCAAGTTTGGAGTGGGGGTTCTTTGGCCTAAATAATTGGACCCGTATTTTTTTGTTTGGCGATTAGGGTGGTCCTATCCGAAATAGGCTGGTCCATAAAATTGCGTTTTTCGTCGATTTTCGCAAAAGCCACATTTTTCAAAAAATCATATCTCCGGAACGGTTGAACCAATTTTGGAGCGCCACAATTCAAAAGAAAGGTTATTAGTTGAGCTTTTATGGAAAAATTTGTTGAGGTCTAAAAAACTCGCTGAATATTTGAAAATTTCATTTGCCGATTTCAAGGTCTAGGGACTAAAGAACCCATGTCTGAAAATATTTTTTTCTGAGTCCTTGTAATATTTTACACAACATATCAAAAAATGGCGAATATCCATTAACACGTTTCGGAGATATGACGGAGATATTTTTGTAATTGAAAGACGCAACTTTTGGTACCCAGACATGACCCAGACTCTTTGGTCCCGAGACCTTGAAATCGGCAAATGAAATTTTCATATGACCTTTTCAAATATTCAGCTAGTTTTTTTAGACCTCAACATATTTTTCCATAAAAGTCAAACTAATAACCTTTCTTTTGAATTGTGGCGCTCCAAAATTGGTTCAGCCGTTCCGGAGATATGATTTTTTGAAAAATGTGGCTTTTATTTGGGCCAAAGAACCCCCACTCCAAATTTGAGCCACTTTTGATTTGGAGACTTCCTGTTTGACGTGGAATGGCTGTATACGAAAACATTTTATTTCTGTTGGACTGTTTAATTCATATGAGTTTTTCAACTTGCTGCAATCAAACATAAAAATGTCATCAATTATACTTGTTAGGGCCCTCGCCGACACGGACTCCGACGGCAAGATGACGCTCGGTGAATTCAGCATCGCATGCAAGCTGATCAACCTGAAGCTGCGCGGGTTCGAGGTCCCAAAGACATTGCCACCGACGCTGATTGCCTCGCTGACGGCCGTCGGTGGAACGCCCACGCTGACCCCCACAACCGGACTGAGCCCGCTGGATCCACTCAAGTCGCTTGCCGGAACCATCTCTCACATTCCACCGGCCATCCCGCCCCAGCCGGCCATGATTCCGCACGCCATCGTTCCGCCAATGAGACCGGCCATGCCTCCTCAACCGCTGATTGCTGCAGCCGCCGCAAGTCAGCCGGCAGCAGCGCCGTTGATTCCGATGCAACCTCTCGTTCAACCGATGGGCACCGTTCCGCAGCCTGCGATGATGCAGCAAGTGCCCGCGCAGGCGCCACTGATTGCGGGGTTCGGAATGCCTCCGGTTCAATCCGTGCAACCGCTGATCGACCCCATCGGAGGAATCGCCAGTCCTCCACTCGTGGCCGGAATTCCACCGATCGGTTCGATGCAGCCACTCATCGGAGGACTTCCGGGAGCTGTTCCAATGGCGACTGCAGCCGTTCCAGCTCCCCCGACGCCCCCCTCGGGAACCGGAACTCCACAACGCACCATGTCCATCTCCGAGCGGGCACCATCCATCGAATCTCCGTGAGTACCTCCGTCCCGTCTTGGACGTTTCCAACAATCATAATGCCAATTTCCCTTGTATTTCCTCCACAGCCAATCCGAATGGGCCATCAAGGGACCGGCCAAGCTGAAGTACACCCAGCTGTTCAACACGACCGACCGCAACCGGTCCGGCTTCCTGACCGGGCCGCAGGCGCGCAACATCATGGTCCAAACCAAGCTGCCCCAGGCCAACCTCGCCCAGATTTGGGCCCTCGCCGACATGGACTCCGACGGGCGGCTCGGCTGCGAAGAGTTCGTGCTGGCCATGTATCTGTGCGATTTGGCGCTGCAGGGCGAAAAGGTTCCGGCGGTGCTGCCCCCCGAGCTGATTCCACCCTCGTTCCGCAAGGCAACGTCACGCCACGGATCGGTCGTTGGTTCGCGCCACGGATCGGTTTCGTCGCAGGGCGGCGCGCCCAATGTGCACGCGGTGCCGGCCGAGCCGCTCGACCCGCTGTCCGGTTTACCGATGTGTGAGTACTGTTTTTCTTTTATTTATTTCTCCGCATAAGTTTGAGGGCTGCCTTTAATTTTTCTTTTTATAAAAAATAATAATTTATCTGATATTTTTGGTGTAATTTACGAAACTAATTTTTGAGTGTAAACTTGAAATTGTAATAGAAAAGTAGTTTTCGAGTTTTAACCATTCTAGAATATAAACATTTTTTTTTAAGTTAGTCTTTATTCTCGACCATCTCGACTAATATATTGTTTAATGGCTGAGAAAATTCCTTACAATTTATTTTTTGAGATTGTTGATCCTTGCAAATAATAAAAAATCAAGAAAAATATGCAGCAATTTCCCACGAAAAGAGCATGATTCGAAAAAAAAAAGTTGTCCGATTCTTTAGCCGGAATAATTAGACCCGTTTTTTGTTTGCATTAGGGTGACCTACGCCGTGTAACGGTGGTCCAAAAAATGGCAATTTTCGTCGAATTTAGCAAAAAACATTTTTTTCAAAAAATTATAAAGGATATATTAGACTATGACAAAAACACAGTAACATTTACAAACATACATTTTGCTTTGTTTTCGAGTTTACCCGTAATCACGTTTGCTGTCAAAAAGTGCGAGTTTGTTTGTCATAGTTTAATACCTCCTTAACTCCGCGCCATTTCAACCAAGGGGCTGGAAACTCTAATATTACTTATGAATCTTCAGTATACTAACGATATTTCAGTATACTTGTAAGTATACTAACTGAGTGACAAGACATTGTAAGTATATTAAGATATACTTTCAATATATTGGTCAGTGTACTGACGATAAGGATAGGAATTAATAAGTATACTAACCAATATTTTAATATACTGGTTAACATAATAAGTATAGTTTGAAGAGTTTCCAACCCCTTGATTTTAACCAGCTTCACTTCGTAAATGATTGACTTGGCTTTCACAGAAAAATAGTTTGGAGTTTCACAAATCTAGCCTTATATATAAAAAGGTCGTATGAAAATGTGAAATACGGGTTTGCTTGTGTCTGACAATATTTTTATCGAATTCCTCGGACAATTTTACATAAAATATCTCAAAAAGGTGAAGATCTATTGTAAAAAATTGGGAAACCCATAAATTTCAACCAATTTTGCTTTTTTAACACTTCTGAGTCACACAGATCAACTTCCGGTCACGTAGAACCAATACCGGATGTTCCGGATACCGGTTCTGGAAGTTCTCGGAGCTAGGTAGAACTTGGTCATAAATCTGATTGAAACATCATTGTAATCCTCAATATTTGCAACAAATATGATAAAAAAAAGTATCATTGTTGCCAATAAACCTAATCTGCTCACAGTATGGCCACCCCGGATGTTCCGGATACCGGTTCCCGCGGGGCCATTTTTCAAAATCATTCAAAATGGTCAAGTGACACTTCAAACATCGTGGAATCAGAAATATATTTACTCTACAACTTATTTCTAGTGTCCTCGACAAGATCCTGTCCAAATATGGTCACTCCGGATGTTCCGGATACCGGTTCCCATGGGGCCCCTTTTCAGAACCACTCGAAATAGTCAAGCGACACTTCAAACATCATGAAATTAGCCAGATATTATCAATATAACTGTTGTAAAGTACTCTCGACAAGATCCTGTCAAAGTATGGTCACCCCGGATGTTCCGGATACCGGTTCCCATGGGGCCACTTTTCAGAACCACTCGAAAAAGTCAAGCGACACTTCAAACATCTTGAAATTAGCCAGATAACTCTTGTCAAGTACCCGCGACAATATCCTGTCAAAGTATGACCGCCCCGGATGTTCTGGATACCGGTTCCCCTGGGGCCATTTTTCAAAATCATTCAAAATGGTCAAGCGACACTTCAAACATCGTGGAATCAGAAAGATATTTACTCTACAACTTATTTCTAGTATCCTTGACAAGATCCTGTCCAAATATGGTCTCCCCGGATGTTCCGGATACCGGTTCCCAAGGGGCCACTTATCAAAACCACTTGAAATAGTCAAGCGACACTTCAAACATCTTGAAATTAGCCAGATATTTGTTTTATAACTCTTGTCAAGTACCCTCGACAAGATCCTGTCAAAGTATGGTCACCCCGGATGTTCCGGATACCGGTTCCCATGGGGCCATTGTTCAAAACCACTCAAAATGGTTAAGAAACACTTCAAACATCTTGAAATTATCCAGATATTCGCATTTTAACTCTTGTCAAGTACCCTCGACAAAATCCTGTCAAAGTATGGCCACCCCGGATGTTCCGGGTACCGATTCCCGTGGGGCAATTTTTCAGAACCACTCGAAATAGTCATGCGACACTTCAAACATTGTGGAATGGCCTAGATATTTACTTTCGGGGCCGGAGGTGTAGTGACACCCCAGTTGTTCTGAGTTCGGTTCCAGTCGCCCCCGGTGGCATTTTCGAGGCGAGATTTGTCTGATCATGCGTTCCGTCGGACGGGGAAGAAAATGTTGGCCCCAGCCTAACCTAGAAGTTAGGTCGTTAGTTTAGTCCAGGTGTAGCAGTCGTCTCCCTGGGAGAATAACCTGGCTTGGTAGAGTCGCTGGTCGGCAGTTGGACTCACAATTTCAAAAGTCGTCAGTTCAAATCCCGGGGTAGATGGGAGCTTAGGTGTAAAAATAGGTTTGGATTGCCTCACCATTCAAGCCTTCGGATACCTAGTTTCGAGTAGGAATCTCGCAATAGAAAACGCATAGGCAATTCGGTAGAGCGAACAATTTGATATTTTTTTATTCACTTTACAACTTATGCCAAGAACCCTAAAAAAATCCAATCAAAATATGGCCACTCCAAATGTTCCGGATATTGGTTTCCATGGGACCGCTTTTCAGAAACCGGTATGTCCCGGATACCATTTCCCATGGGACCATTTATCATAAATGAGTGGCTCATGTTCATGCTTCAAACATTTTGAAATTAGTCAAATATTTACTTTATAACTCTTGTCAAATACTTTCACAAGATCCTGTCAAAGCATGGCTACACGGAAGGTTCCGTATACCGGTTCCTATGGGGACACTTTACAAAACCACTCATAATTGTCAAGCAACTAATCAAACATCGTGAAATGCTCCAGATATAATTGACAATTTGATATTTTTTATTTACTTTACAACTCTTGCCAGGTACCCTCAAAAAGATCATTCCAAAATATTGCCACCCCGTATGTTCCGGAAACCGGTTCCTATGGGACCACTTTCCTGAACCACTCAAAATGACCAAGTCGACGTCGTCGTGCTATCTTGTCACACCCGCCATTTTGACGTTTCGAGAAAAACGCGTTTTAATGTTTGACCTTGAATATTCAAAAACGAGAGCACGCAATGTAAACAATAACAAACACGTTTTGTTTGGCTCACCATTCTGTGCATTGTCCCGAAGTTTGGTTGAAGTTGGTTGCTGGAGTCCCGAGTTATAATTACAAATGTGTACGGTAGTCTAGCTTGTACGTGCGACAAACGCATTCTGACTTTCCTGGCCTGAAATCCCTTTGGCCTTTTGTCGCACTTACATCAATTTTCATGGAGTGACAAGATAGCACGACAAGATTGAAACTACTTTCATATGTAAAGTGACAAAAATGCACGGAGTTTTTTCGGTTTTTGTTGAATATCTCAGGATTGAAAACGAATTTTGGGGATCTGTGAAGGTCAAAAGGTGAGGCATTGTGAGCTGCACAAAATGGCGTTCTTAACTCAATTTGGCCCAAAATGCACGTACGACAAGTTAGCACGATGGCGATGAAGTGTCACTTCAAACAACATAGATTTAGACAGATATTTTCTTATACCGCTCAAAATAGCCGGGCGGCATTTCAAATATCTTGGAATTTGCCAGACAACAACTTTAGTCAAATGTGTTCGTGAACGGAATTCTAAATATGTGGAACCGGAACAACTGTTGCCATACTTTGACTCCAGTCTTGATGTGTTACAGTGCCGTATGACCATTTTGTGATTCTGAAAATGGCCCCCAGGAACCTGTATCCGGAATATCCGAAGTGGCCATACATTGACAGGATCTTGTCGAGGGTACTTGACAATTGTTAGAAAGCAAATATCTGGTTTATTTCAAGTTGTTTGAAATGTCACTTGACTATTTCGAGTGGTATTGAAAAGTGGTTCCATGGGAACCGGTATCCGGTTATCTGGATCATTTCACGATGTATGATAAGTTGCTTGACAATTATTAGTAGTTTTGTAAATTGTCCCCATAGGAACTGATATACGGAACCGACCGGGTAGTCATACTTTGACAGGATCTTGTGAAAGTATTTGTCAAGAGTTATAAAGTAAATATTTGACTAATTTCAAGATGATTGAAGTATCGCATGACCATGAACCACTCATTTATAATAAATGGCCCCATGGGAAACGATTTCTTCATACCGGTTTCTAAAAAGTGGTCCCATGGAAACCAATATCCGGAACATTCGGAGTGGCTATACTTTGACAGGATCTTGTCGCGGGTACTTGACAAGAGTTATAATGCTAAAATCTGGCTAATTCCATGATGTTTGAAGTGGTTCTGATAAGTGGTCTGATCGGAACCGGTTTCCGAAACATCGGGGGAGACCATATTTGGACAGGATCTTGTCGAGGATACTAGAAATGAGTTGTAGAGTGAATACCTTTCTGATTTCTCGATGTTTGAAGTGTTTCCATTTTGAGTGGTTTTGAACAATGGCCACACGGGAACCGGTATCCGGAACATCCGGGGTGACCATACTTTGACAGGATCTTGTCGAGGGTACTTGACAAGAGTTATAATACAAATATCTGGCTAATTTCAAGATGTTTGAAGTGTCGCTTGACCATTTTGAGTGGTTTTGAAAAATTGCCCCACGGGAACCGGTATCCGGAACATCCGGGGTGACCATACTTTGACAGGATCTTATCGATTACACTAGAAATAAGTTGTAGAGTAAATATATTTCTGATTCCACGATGTTTGAAGTGTCGCTTGACCATTTTGAGTGGTTTTGAACAATGGCCCCACGGGAACCGGTATTCGGAACATCCGGGGTGGCTAATTACATGATGTTTGAAGTGTGGCTTGACTATTTAGAGTGGTTCTGAAAAGGGGCCCCATGGGAACCGGTATCCGGAACATCCGGAGTGACCATATTTGGACAGGATCTTGTCGAGGACACTAGAAATAAGTTGTAGAGTAAATATCTTTCTGATTCCACGATGTTTGAAGTGTCACTTGACCATTTTGAATGATTTTGAAAAATGGCCCCACGGGAACCGGTATCCGGAACATCCGGGGTGGCCATACTGTGAGCAGATTAGGTTTTTTGGCAACAATGATACTTTTTTTTTATCATATTTGCTGTAAATATTGAGGATTACAATGATGTTTCAATCAGATTTATGACCAAGTTCTACCTAGCTCCGAGAACTTCCAAAACCGGTATCCGGAACATCCAGTATTGGTTCTACGTGACCGGAAGTTGATCTGTGTGACTCAGAAGTGTTAAAAAAGCAAAATTGGTTGAAATTTATGGGTTTCCCAATTTTTTACAATAGATTATCCTCGATTTTTGACTCAGAGACAGCTAGTTTTGCCTCCCCTTAAAGGGGGGAGGGGTCAGGGGGGATGGGTCATCTCTTAAAAGATGGCGCAACTAATCCCCTTGGTTTTGCAACTTGAAACACTCAAATCGGTTGAAAACTGGCTGAGCTACATCGATTTTAGTAAACACAAAACGTCCCGGGTCTTTACGGGTTAAATCGCTAATTACTTCTGAAGGTTAACTCGGATCGTATGTAGCGAATTTTTCTTTCCAAACTTTAACGATCAATAGTGACCCTTAAACCTGAATTGATTTGGCTAAAATTGGCGCATTTACTTATTTTTACCTAAAGAACCGAGCCAGGGGTTATCTGTTAAGATTAAAAAAAAAACAATTTGTCTTGTCACCCCAGTGTAGAAAAAACCTTTTTTTTTTACAACATCATGGAAAAATCAAGAGTTTTGGTAAAACTAATCTTTCAATTTCCCACACAGCTTCGTTCGAGGACAAGCGCAAGGAAAACTACGACAAGGGCCAGGCCGAACTGGACCGCCGGCGCAAGGCCCTGATGGACATCCAGAAGAAGGAACAAGCGTTATTAATATATATTTTTTTTTAATTAATAAGTTTATTTTAATTAATTATAATAATTTAATTATAATAAGTTTTATTTATTTATTAATAATTTTTTTTATTTATTTTATTTTTTTTTTTAATTAATATTTTTATTTTATTTATATTTTTATTTTATTTTTTTTTATTATTTTAATTATTTATTATTTAATTTTTTTTTATTTATTTTAATTTATTTATTTTAATTATTTTTATTTTTTTTATTTTAATTTAATTTTTATATTTTTTAATTTTATTTTTATTATTTTTTTTTATTATTATATTTATTTTATTTATTTTTATTTTATTATATTTTATTTTATTTATTATTTTTTATTATTATTATTTTATTATATTTTATTAATTTATTTTATTATTTATATTTTTATATTTTTTATTTTTATTTTATTTATTATTATATTTTTTTATTTTATTATTTAAATTAATATTTTAAAAAATTTTTTATTTAATTTAATAATTTTATTTTATTTTAATTTTTTATTTAATTTTTTTTTAATAATATTTTAAGTTTTTTTATAATTCTTAATAATTTTTTTTTTTAATTATTTTTTTTTATTTTTTAATAGACGCCAAATGCATGTGTTATTTCAACTAGCAAACATTCGTTCTCGTGCAACAGGAGGAAACGCGACCGCAAGGAGCGCGGAGGAGCAGGAAAAGATCCCGCAAGGCCAAAACTGGAGGGCCGAGCGAGAAGCAGCAGGTGATGAGTCGACGAACAGCAGCGGCAGTGGTCGTGAACTGAGCAAGATCGCGAGGAGAACGCGCAAGCGCGAGCTCAGAGAAGAAGGATCTGGCTAGAAAGTAAGCATTTAAGTTGATGGTGGACTGTTGTTTGATTTTAAAACTTTGAACATTTATCAGGGGAATTGGAGAGAAGCAACGTCCAGCTTGAGTGGGAAGCGCAATAGATCGCCGAGATTGCTGCAGCAGCGTCAGCGCGAGCAGGGAACGTGCTGGAAGTTGAAAGGCACAGAACCAGCGCTGAGCGTGGAGTTGAGCACGTTCAACGAGAAGATCAAGGAGCTGTCGCAGAAGATTTGCGACACGAGCGTTGGGGTGACGACGTCAACGACCACTATTAGACGGAATGTGAGCTACGGCGGGTCACCCAGATGAACGATATGCGCAGCTCAAGTCGAAGGTTAAGGTGCAGAACCAGCGGCTGGTGCAGTTGAGCCAGGTAAGTCCAAGATGGACGCCCAAGAGCCAAGGACCGGGGAAATTGTGGCCAGTTAGCAGTTCTCGAACAAACAGGTAAATCATAAGGGGGAAACGCATTGATATAGAACCGATGATACTATCTTCTTGATTTTAGATCATTATTCAGCAATTGAAGGACAAGCTCGAAAACACTAAGCAGCAGATTGAGAACAAAACCACAGACATCGAACTCAACAGCAAGCATCTGGTTGAGCTCAAGTCTCAGCTGACCGATTTGATTGATTCTTGCGAGAAGCTGTACCACGAGTACGACATGCAGCGAATACAGGCAAGTCTCAGGTCTCACCTTAACTGTGTAGACAACAACCCCCAACTCACCTCTTTGTAGATCCTCGAGATGAAGAACAACCGCAAGAACGAGTCGTACACGAGCGCCTGGGACACGTCCAACTCGTGGCCGGTCAACAACGAACCGGTGGCGCCAGCGCAAACGGAAACAACGACGTCGATGCTTCCGAACGATACGGTCGAGACGCCGCCCGGCTTCGTCAAGTACCGGGCCATTTACGAGTTTAGCGCGCGCAACGCGGACGAGATTACGTTCCAGCCGGGCGATATCATAATGGTGAGTTGCTTGATGGTGAAGATTTTTTTTTCATTTGAGTATTTTGAAACCTTGGAATTTTACTGTCAGTATTGTTTTTTTTTTTGTAGTTTTGAGTTTAAGAAACATAAGATTTTGTAAATTTTTGATTTTCCAGGTTTGAATTTTTGTATGTTTAATCCAGGGGATTGCCACAAAAGGCGACAACTCGATAGGCGAGATCTCGAAAGGCGAAAATTCAAAAGGCGAAAAAGTAGACCCACCACGCTAGGCGAAATAGCACAAAAGGCGAAATGGCTCAAATGGCGAAAAAGTATTATTTGATTAGGATTAGAGCGTCCAATTTCCCGGGGTTACAAATTTCCCGGGAAACGGGAAATTTTCAGCCAATTTCCCGGGAAATCCCGGGAATTCCCGGGAAATTTTAAATTTATTGAAAATTGTTATGATCTTGGTTTTAATTAATATTATGCAACAACATTGCATAGGACATCAACATTAATGGTTTAAATAAGTGTGAAGATCAATTAACAGCTTGACTGCATGTAAAAAAAACATTCAATTACAAGAAAATGTGTTTTGGTATTTTTTGATGAGAAATTTTAACTTGCCTATGTGGCCATTTTATTGAAATGAGAAAACAAACATGCAGAAATTATGTTTTTGATGACAAATACTGATTTCAGCTCTTGAACAAATGGTGAAGCTTTTACTCTAAACAACCCAATGTTTTCAAATATTTGAAGCAAGCTTTGAATATATTTTTGCATTTTTTGAGAACTAACAATAGGAAGTAATTTTTCAATGATTTTATTTTTGTATTATTATGCAACATTGTTTTAATTATACGATAAATTAACATCATTCCACAAAAAGTCTTCTATTTTTTCACATTTAACCCTCTAACACCTGAAGTTGCATAAGTGCTCCATAATTCTTTTACTCCAAATTGTAATTTCTTTAGTACTAGGTATTCAACCAATTGAATTAATTCTTTTTGCACAAATTCAATTTTCATCTCGTTTGATCATGGTAAAAAAAACGTAAAAAAATCTCAATTTTAATTTGGAGGTGTTGAAACGAGCGGCTAAAGAGTGACGGGCACCAGTTTTCTGAGCTGAACGAAATGAAACTTCCTTCCATTTTCCGTACGGTAAAAAGAACTTCGGTGTCTTTTCACA
Source organism: Culex pipiens pallens (assembly GCF_016801865.2). Taxonomy (NCBI): domain Eukaryota; kingdom Metazoa; phylum Arthropoda; class Insecta; order Diptera; family Culicidae; genus Culex; species Culex pipiens. The sequence continues at coordinate 79,457,345 of NC_068938.1, read as the reverse complement.
GCTGGAACGGATTCTCGTTCCCAGCTGCGCCCGTGCTCCCGCTTGCTACAGTTTGTTTTCAACTTCTGATTCTTGCCAAGCGACAGCACGGGCACCTGACAAAGCAACACAAACAAAGACGAATGACGTTGAACAGGGGGCTGCTTCGGACGCGCTCCGTCGCAACAGGAGGTAAGGAGTTAATATTGTTTTAATGAAATAACATCAATCTGTTAAAAGCTTACCTAATTGTAATAATGTAATACTCATTAAGCAAGATCTATTCCCAGTTGTTTCCAAAATTAATATTATCAGAAATAATTCTGATATCATAATTTCTAACAATCTGACTAATTATATATAAACCAAACAATACATTTAATTGAACAAAATCATGTTGAGTTTGTTAATTAATTATTTTTTCAGAGCAATTAAAAAAAATAGTTCCAAAAAATAACGAAAATGTATACTTCCGCTTGAATTTCGGGAATTCCCGGGAAATTTACAAATTTCCCGGGAAACGGGAAATTTACAAATTTCCCGGGAAACGGGAAATATTTTTTTTCGGGAAATCCCGGGAATTCCCGGGATTTTTTTCCCGGGACGGGAAATTGGACGCTCTAATTAGGATTCTTTCTTTCTCTCAGACAATGAACTACGAAGTGTAAACAAACAATCCATCCTGCTCGTTCGTGGATGGATTGTTTGTTTACACATCTACACTGAAATAAAAAAAGTACCAAATTCCTAAATTTTAGGAATTTTACCTACTTTTCTTATCTGGAGCAACATTTGAAAGGGGCGGTACGACATTACTCTTACGGCCTTTGCTCTTACGGCCGAGTGAGCACTTTGCTCTTTGAAGGGAATCTGACTTTGGTGTGCCGAATAATAATCTAGAGCCTTTGTTTTGGTCTAAAAAATTGTTGACAAATCTGTAATAACTGATTTGAAAAAATAACGGGAATATTTGAGGAAATGCTTTTTAAAAAATACATTTGGCGAAAAAATACCCAAAGTACGCGCCAGGTGGCCGTGTGCACCGAGGCCGCGGCCGAAGTGCACACGGCCACCTGGCGCGTACTTTGGGTATTTTTTCGCCAAATGTGTTTTTCGCCTTATGTGGTTTTCGCCTTTTGAAACATTTCGCCTAATGAATTTTCGCCTTTTGTGATTTCGCCTTTCGAGTCTTCGCCAAACGTAGGAGACTCTTAATCCAGTGATCCCCGTGCACCACGTTCAACCGCGTTCTCTGTTTTCTGTACTCGATCAAACACCAGCACCGCGTGTGCACGCGTACAAGCAAACCTAAACTCTGCCGTGTACAGTCTGTACGCGCACACGAACCTCGAGTTTAAAACCGAACCTTGCACCCCGGGTACAAACCCCGTGCAAGCCGACGATGCAGAAAAGAGACAAAAATAGTTCCCTCACGCTCCCTCTGCTGTAAAGTGGTGTTTCATTCTCCGCTGCAATCACACTGCAGTGTTTGCCACAGAGAGAGTGAGAAGCAGTCATTTTTTCGTCTCTTTACACGCTCTTCGCTCGCACGGCGTTGTACCCGAGGTGTGCACCCCGTGTTTACACCGCGTGTAAACTTGAGTGCGCCGTGCGGGGAGAACTCGAACATGGCAGCCTGGTGTGTTTGAGGTTCATCTGCACTGAAAACTTGTACGGCGTGTACGGCGTGCGCGCGTTTCGGGAAGACTGGTTTAATCTATATAATTTTAGAATTTCGTGACTAAAGAATATAAGGGTGATAGAAATTGAGACAATTTTAGATATTGATTTTTTTTAGTTTTGAAAAAAATAATTATATAACCATTAGAATTTTAAAATTTAGAATTTTTTACAAAAATAATTAGGATTTTGAAATTGAAGAATACCATTATTTCAAATTTCTGAAGATTTTTTTGAATTTTTGAATAGCAGAAATTAAAATTAATGAAACTATTTTTGATAAAATTGATATTAATTATTTTTTCCGAATTTTTTAGAATTTTTAGATTTTATTTTTCTAAAATGTTCAAATTTTTCAATTTTTTTTTAATTTTTTGATTTTTTTTATTTATTTTAATTCATTTTGTAGAGTTTTTGCAAACTTACGATTTTTTGGATTATTGTTAATTTTTTAAGTTTTGGATTTATTATTTTAGTTTTTTTTATTTTGTAATTTTTGGAGTTTTTAGAATTTTTGAATTTTAAAGATTTTTTTTCGATTTTTTTTGAATTTATTTAACTGTTGAATTATTTTTGGATTTTTCGCGTTTTTTTATTTCTCTTTTTGATTTTTAAATTTTTTGATTTTTTTTTGAATATTAAGATTTGTATATTTTTTCGGAATATTTAGAAGTTTTAGAGGTTATAGAATTTTTTGAATTCTGGGAATTTTTAAATTTTGTGTCTTGGTTTTTTTATTTTTTAGTGTTTTTGGAATTTTTTGAATGTGTGTAATTTTTTCGGAATTTTTGGAATATTAAAAAGTTTTAGAGATTTTAGAATTTTTAAAATTTGGGAATTTTTAGATTTTGTGCCTGTTTGATTTTTTTTTGTAATTTGTAGAATTTAACGTTTTTTAATTTCTGGAATATTTGAACATTTGGATTATTTTTAGTTTTTTTTTTTAATTTTGGAATTTTATATTTTTTTGTTTGATTTTTTTTTAATTTTTGGAGTTTCAAGATTTTTTGGATTTTTTTTAATTTATTGAAATTTTAGAATTTTTGGAATTTTCAGAATTTTTGGATTGTTTAGCTTTTTTAGATTTTTAGAAAATCTTGGATGCTTGCAATTTTTTTTAAATTTTTGAAATTTTGGAATTGTTGGAAATTTTGGACATTTTTTTTTAATTTTTGGAATTTTTAGATGTTATAAAATTTTGAGATACTTAAGATTTTTTTTAATTTTTTTATAATTTTTAAAGCTTTAAAAGTTTTAAAGTATGAAAATTTTTAGAATTTTTGTTTTTTTTTTTATTTTTTGAAATTTGTCTTTAGATTTTTTTGAATTTTGGAATATTTTGAAATTTGCGGAATTTTTAGAATTTTTTTAATTTTCAGAATTTTTCAGATTGTTTAGATTGTGTAGTTTGTAGTTTTCTGGAAATTTTGTATGTTTTGGAATTTTCCTGGATTTTTTTTTCAATTTTTTGGAATTGCTGGAAAATCTATATTTTTTGGAATATTTGGATCTTTTCAGAATCTTTAGATTTTTTTGAATTTTTAGAATTTTTGGTGTTTCTATAGTTTTTGGAATTCTTTTAATTTTTGGATTTTAGATTTAGGCTTTAAAATACATTTTTTTTTAATTTTTTAAAGCTTTTTGGCTTTTCTATAGTTTTTAGAATTTTTATAATTTTTATAATTTTTTGTATTTTTGAATTTTTGGAATTTAATATTTTTTTGGATTTGTTGTATTTTTTGGTATTTTCAGATTTTTTTGGAATGCGTAAAATATGCAGAATTTTTGGATGTTTTTGAACTCTTAGAATTTTTAGAATTTTAACGCTTCACGCGGGAATTTTGTGAAATTTTTGGATTGTTATTAAATTTTGTAATTCTCAGATTTTTTACAATTTTTAAAAAATTGGAATATTAGGAATTTCAGATCTTCTGAAATTTTTAGATTTAAGATTTAGAATATTTTTTTTTGAATTTTTGGATTTTTTCTAATTTTGGAATGCTACAATTTTTTGGAATTTTATAATTTTTAAATCTTAGAACTTTTTTTGGAAAACATGTATTTTTTAATTTTGAAATTCTCTTCCTCCCACAGGTCCCCCTGGAGCAGAACGCCGAACCGGGTTGGCTGGCGGGCGAGATCAACGGCCACACTGGCTGGTTCCCGGAGACGTACGTCGAGAAGGTCGACAGCAATCTGAACACGGTGTTACCGACGGCGGCGACAACAACGACGGCAGCGGCAGAACCCTTCGCAATGGCTGCGGCGGTGGCGGCTCCAGCGCCAGAACCGGAAACGATCGCATACTCACAGGAACCGGTGGCCAGCGCCGACGACTACACGACTGCGCCCAGCGAAGTAGAGTAAGTTTTGTGCCGGTGGAATAGCTTGAGAGTGTGTGGTGGGGTTGGTTATTGATGTTTATTTTGTGGTTTCATTGCAGAGGTTTGTCACGGAAAGAAATGATTGAGTCAGGTTCAAATGTTAACAATAATTTGGTTGCAGCGACTTACAACGGGGATGTCGAGTATTACGTTGCCTGCTACGCGTACCAGTCGGCGGAGATTGGTGACCTGGTGTTCGACACGGGCGAGGTCATCGCCGTCACCAAAAAGGAGGGCGACTGGTGGACCGGAAACATTGGCAATCGTACTGGCATCTTCCCCTCGAACTATGTACAAAAGCAGGAATCTGTAAGTACTGCCCTAGAGACCAGTAGTGAGCCTAGCGTTGTAGTGTCCGAGAAACAAGTAATTATGAACGTCACATTGCGTAGCGTCCACCGATCTTACTACAAACCTCCTTCCTCCCCCCTCCCACACTCTTTCCAGGAGGCAATCAACGGAAATCAGCAAATCAGCAGCTACGATCAGCAGCAGCCGACGACGACAACGCAACAGGACACGCAGCAAGACTCCACCAAGCGAAAGCAATCGACGACGAACCAGGACGCGGAGGACGCCCGGAATCAGGCGGAAGCGGACTCCGAGGTGTCCCAGATCAACACCCAGCCACCGATAGCACCGCAAGCCAACGAGGAAGGCATCCGCTACTCGTCGATGTCCATTTCGGCCACGCCAAGTCTGCGGAAAAAGGGCGAGGTGGCGCAGGTGATTGCGCCGTACGAGGCGACCAGTTCGGAGCAGCTGTCGCTGACGCGTGGCCAGCTCATCATGATCCGCAAGAAGACTGACTCCGGCTGGTGGGAGGGAGAGCTGCAGGTAAGGATTCCTCCAGAGCATTAAAACTTGGAAATCTAATTTTATGGAACTGGGTCAACTTTTATGGAGCTAAGGACTTTCTGTTCAGAGCAACTCTCTACAAAATCGGCCGATTTCAACCATTTTTATTTTTTTGTATTTTTTGATTTGGCTTTGTGTCTTTGTGTCATTGGTTCACCCATACAAGTCTCCATACAATTTTGGCAGCTGTCCATACAAAAATGGTACGTACATATTCAAACAGTTGTAACTTTTGAGTGAATTTTCTGATCAAATCGATGTCTTCGGCAAAGTTGTAGGTATTGTTGAGGACTATTGAGAAAAAAATAGGTACACTGGAAAAAAATGGCAGATTTTTTAATCAATTTTTTTCACAAAAACTCAATTTCCAAAAATACGTATTTTTTTATTTTCGAGATTTTTTGATATGTTTTACTGCCCACCATTGAAAAAACGGCTAATATCCACTTTTGGCAAAAACGAGATATTAGCATCAGGTGGTAGAGGATGTTCCAACGCATCTTCTGGAACTTGAATTTTACTGAAATAGTGCTTAGACTTGGCTGCCGATGCGAAAAACCAAACGGCTAATATGCCACTCTTATGGGAAATTGCCTTGACGGAGATTTTGTCACAAACACTAAAACGCGTTTTTCTCGGAATACTTGATTTGGCATAATAGCCGAATTTTCAATTATGGGCAGTTTAGGGGACAAAACCACGCCACTACAACTATATACGCGGTATGGTACTACCCTGGTCATTCGCTGTGAGTGTTCGATTGCCGGCACTCTGTTGAAGGTTCGGCTATGGGTAGTATGCTTATTAATTTTGCGACATCTCATACCCTTAATGTCGTGACGGTTGAACAAGGGCGTCTGTGTGATGTGTCCCTACACCTGTTACAAATTTCCGTTGCTTTGGGGATGGGATGGGAAACTTTTTTTGATTTAAGCACCGGTATTTGTAACAACATAATTCGTACAAAAAAAAACATATGTAAAAAAACATAGATTACTGAACATAAGATGACGATTTTCTTGATCAAGCGAACACCTGTGAACTGGACCAAGCCGCCGGCGGGTATGAGAATTCTTCATTCATTCATTCACAAAACCCCGCAACTTATGAGCCATAGAGAAACATGGTCAAAAAATCTGCCGCCGAGTTATATTTTTTTTGAAAAAATGTGATTTTTGGAAAAAAAAAAGTCGAAATTTTGTGCAAATCAGATTTGACGTAATTTTGCCTTCCTCACTGAGGTAAGGCTATAATCCTGCTCTAAAAATGAACTTCGTATAAAAACGTCGTAGACCCATCTTCATGTATACATATCGACTCAGAATCGAAAACTGAACAAATGTCTGTGTGTATGTGTGTGTGTATGTGTGTGTGTATGTGTGTGTGTATGTGTGTGTGTATGTGTGTGTGTATGTATGTATGTGACCAACAAACTAGCTCATGTTTCTCGGCACTGGCTGAACCGATTTGACCCGAACTTGATGCATTCGACTTGGTTTAGGGACCCATAGATCGAGTTTTATACAGATTGAAGTTTCGATAAGTAGTTCAAAAGTTATGTATAAAAATGTGTTTTCACATATATTTGGATCTCACTTAAATGTATGTAAACTATGTCCGGGTCCATCATCCAACCCATCGTAGGTTAGGTTATCAAAAGACCTTTCCAACGAGTCCAAAACATTGAAGATCTGGCAACCCTGTCTCGAGATATGGCCCCTTAAGTGATATTGATGTACTTTTTTTAAGCCGGATCTCACTTAAATGTATGTAAACTATGTCCGGGTCCATCATCCGACCCATCGTTGGTTAGGTTATCAAAAGACCTTTCCAACGAGTCTAAAACATTGAAGATCTGGCAACCCTGTCTCGAGATATGGCCCCTTAAGTGATATTGGTGTACTTTTTTGAAGCCGGATCTCATTTAAATGTATGTAAACTATGTCCGGATCTACTATCCGACCTATTGATGGTTAGGTTATCAAAAGACCTTTCCAACGAGTCTAAAATATTGAAGATCTGGCAAACCTGTCTCGAGATATGGCCACTTAAGTGATATTGATGTACTTTTTTGAAGCCGGATCTCACTTAAATGTATGTAAACTATGTCCGGATCCACCATCCGACCCGACGTTGGTTAGGTTATCAAAATACCTTTCCAACGAGTCTAAAACATTGAAGATCTGGCAACCCTGTCTCGAGATATGGCCACTTAAGTGATATTGATGTACTTTTTTGAAGCCGGATCTCACTTAAATGTATGTAAACTATGTCCGGATCCACTATCCGACCTATTGTTGGTTAGGTTATCAAAAGACCTTTCCAACGAGTGTAAAACATTGTAGATCTGGCAACCCTGTCTCGAGATATGGCCACTTAAGTGATATTGATGTACTTTTTTGAAGCCAGATCTCACTTAAATGTATGTAAACTATGTCCGGATCCACCATCTGACCTATTGTTGGTTAGGTTATCAAAAGACCTTTCCAACAAGTCCAAAATATTGAAGATCTGGCAACCCTGTCTCGAGATATGGCCACTTAAGTGATATTGATGTACTTTTTTGAAGCCAGATCTCACTTAAATGTATGTAAACTATGTCCGGATCCACCATCTGACCTATTGTTGGTTAGGTTATCAAAAGACCTTTCCAACAAGTCCAAAATATTGAAGATCTGGCAACCCTGTCTCGAGATATGGCCCCTTAAGTGATATTGATGTACTTTTTTGAAGCCGGATCTCACTTAAATGTATGTAAACTATGTCCAGATCCATCATCCGACCTATTGTTGGTTAGGTAATCAAAATACCTTTCCAACGAATGTAAAACATTGAAGATCTGGCAACCCTGTCTCGAGATATGGCCACTTAAGTGATATTGGTGTACTTTTTTGAAGCCAGATCTCACTTAAATGTATGTAAACTATGTCCGGATCCACCATCCGACCCATTGTTGGTTAGGTTATCAAAAAACCTTTCCAACGAGCCCAAAACATTGAAGATCTGGCAACCCTGTCTCGAGATATGGCCACTTAAGTGATATCGATGTACTTTTTGGAAGCCGGATTTAAAAAATAGATGAAACTTGTGTACAGCCATTGTTGTGAGGAAGGCTCCAACCACATAGGTGGATTAAGTTAGTTTTTTAATGTAAAATTGAATTTCCAATCAAAAAGAACTTCACAGATTTTTTGATAAAGGGCTCTGTTTTCAAGATATAGCCACCAAAAGTTTGGTTTTAGCAAAACATTTCGTCGCCATCGTGCTAACTTGTCGTACGTGCATTTTGGGCCAAATTGAGTTAAGAACGCCATTTTGTGCAGCTCACAATGCCTCACCTTTTGACCTTCACAGATCCCCAAAATTCGATTTCAATCCTGAGATATTCAACAAAAACCGAAAAAAACTCCGTGCATTTTTGTCACTTTACATATGAAAGTAGTTTCAATCTTGTCGTGCTATCTTGTCACTCCATGAAAATTGATGTAAGTGCGACAAAAGGCCAAAGGGATTTCAGGCCAGGAAAGTCAGGATGCGTTTGTCGCACGTACAAGCTAGACTACCGTAAACATTTGTAATTATAACTCGGGACTCCAGCAACCAAATTCAAGCAAACATTGAGACAATGCACAGAATGGTGAGCTAAACAAAACGTGTTTGTTATTGTTTACATTGCGTGCTCTCGTTTTTGAATATTCAAGGTCAAACATTAAAACGCGTTTTTCTCGGAACGTCAAAATGGCGGGTGCGACAAGATAGCACGACGACGTCGATTTGCAGTTTTTTGATTTAAAAAAAAAATTTTTTTGAAAATTTCACAAAATTTGCTATAAAATTAAAAAGAAACAAGAAAATTTAAGTTTTCTAAGTCACACCCAAACAACCCACCATTTTCTAATGTCGATATCTCAGCAACTAATGGTCCGATTTTCAATGTTAAAACATAAAACATTTGAATTTTTTTTAAAATGATATCTAATTTTTGAAAATAAAAAACAGGGTTTTTCAATTTTAGAATACTTTTTAATATAGGTACTGTACGGTGGTTCATTGAAAATGTTATTTCAAGTTTTTGTCCACATCCGAATTAGAAATTCCAATTATTTTTTTTGCTTAAAAATTAAATTTTCATTGAATAAACTTGTGCAGTTGATTTTTAACTATTTGAAGTACATAATTCAAACTTTGTTGGGCCTTCCCTATGACCAAAGATGCCTGAAACCTTTTTGGGTCATTGTTTTACCCATATATGTTTCCATACAATTTTGGCAGATGTTCATACAAAAATGGTACGTAAATATTCGAAAATCTGTTACATTTAAATGAGTTTTCTGATCGATTTGGTGTCTTCGGCAAAGTTGTAGGTTTCTAATGCCAAAATCTCAGCAACTTATGGTAAAAGTTTCAATGTTAAAAAATGAAACATCTGTGATTTTTTTTTTGATCTTCTCGAAAAAAATATTTTGGAAATTTGGGAATCATAACTAGCATTTCAAATGAAGGTAATATTTAATCCTTGTCAATTTTTTTTCCAAAAATCTTTGGCTTAAAAGTTGCTGTATTTTGTCCCAACAAAAATGAAAATTAAAATTGACTGAGTTTGGAGACTTGAGTTTTTGTACTTTTTTTCAAATCGGCAATTTTTTTCATTTTCATAATTTTTTCTGAATACCAATAACTTTGCCCAAATCGATCAGAGAATTCATCCAAAAGTCACAGCTTTTCTAATATTTACGTACCATTTTTGTATGAACATAATCAAAAACACGATGCAGGCCAAGGGTGCATGATACTGATGATACTCGTCGGTTGATACACCTAGGCGAGGAACATCCCGGAAGGAGCCCAACTACATCCGTAGTGCTGTTTGGACAAAAAAGCATGGCTCTGGTTCCTTGCAAGTGTCCTATTTTCTTACCTCCACGTTGGCTTGGTTTAGTCATCATGATGACAAGGTGTAACCTAGCTGGTGGCCTGTCGAAACGGATCGTAAACCTTTGACCAGCGAGGGTCAGAGTAGAGACGGCTAAAAGAAAGGGGCGCGTCAATGTGGGAAAGGGAAGTAATTTGTGATTGTAGACGGTATTGTTTTGATTCGCAGTATGTTGAGTCAACTGCTGTGGATGTACCTGAAACATCGCACAACGGGGTTTCTCTTCTTTCCATTTCAGCTACCATCTATCTTCTATTTATTTTGTTTCACTGATTTTCTAACGCGGCTTCTGTTTACTATCCTCTATTTGATTTCGACTTTACTCATTTGATTCTCTTATTTCTCAACGCTTTTCCACTCTATTTTACCAATTGATGCTGCTGTAACAAACTGTCTGTTTTCTCTTAATTTGGCAGCGATGTAAATTTTGTTTATCATGTGCCTTTTCTTTATTTACCTATTTGAATAATTTCTAATTTCTACTATCTTTCTTTTACTATTAATTTTTTACATAGTATATTTCCTTCACTGTCCATTGTTTTGAAACTTCACCTTTTTCTTAAGCAAGTGAGGTTCGAGCCCTTACTCAATTTATGGAATGATTAAAGGATTAACACAAATATTACTATTGTACTTTTGAAAAACTTTTCTAAAATGCTTAGGACCAAAATATTGTAACAAAACACCGCGACTAAAGAAATAGCAACAGATAAACACGACTCAACAATAGGGAAGATTTCAGGAGAAAACAATACACAGTAAATAACCATTAGTTTTTGAATTCAACCTAAAATAAAACAGTTTTTGCTTTAAAATGAAAGTTGATAGGTACACTTTAAATGGTTAGGCGCTTATACTTACATCAAACCCTACGTAATGTACCACCCCCGGCCGAGTTAAAATGCGTAACCGGAAAAGAAGGTGTGCATGCCTGGCACGAACACTCAAAGCGTGTTCTAGCGTGCTGCTCGTACTGACTCAGAGCAAGGGTGAGATGTAGGTGTAAGGGCAGTGCGTGTTTGTCGGGAACCTGGTGCATGAAATCGGTCAAGGCCCGTTCTTACACTGAAAATTGCGAATTGCGAATTGCGAACATAATCAAAAACACGATATTTTCTGTTATCTAAATTATTCTAAATAGGTCATAACTAGGCTTAGTGATTTTTCACGCTCGAAAATTGCAAATTTCACGGGGACCTCAATTTCGAAACATCACATTTCACGCAAATTTCGCGGAACTTGAAAAATGTTAAAATGGCTCTAAAAATCCTTTCTTTAGAAACTACTTTTTATGCTTCATTCTATATTATTCTTCAATAACTTCAAAAAATCTTCACTTAATTTGAATGTGGCACACAAAATAAAATCTCCCAATTAAAAAAATCCATCTGGTTTATGGATAGGCTCTATATATATTTTGAAACAAAATGTAGGGCACGCGTATTCTAGTTTACTGAATTGCTCTTGTAATATTTGACAAATAGAGCTAAGCTTTCTCTAATTTCATATCAAAGCAAGATTTAATAGTCTTGTCCAGTCGCATGAGTAAAATAAATTTAATTTTCGGTGAAACTTAGCCCATTAAAGTTTTCGGCTCAGTTTTCAAAAAGTAAATTCAAAATCAATTTGCAGGAATCTTTTAATTTTAAACAATATCGAAATTTTTATTCTAAATGAGAAAAGAAAACAAAAAAAGTAATATTTTTTAAACTATCTCGGGAGTCATCCACCCAAATATACAAATTTCGTTCAAATTAAACAGGACTCAGAAAAAAAATGTTTTTTTCACTGTGATAGCAAATATAAAACATACTCTTCATTTTATTTTAAATAATACAAAGCTTGATTCTTTCAATGTCCTTTAAAAATATACCTTTCAAATAAAATAGCAGTAAAATTTTCAATACAGTCCAGACTCGATTATTCGAAGGCCTCGGAAAAATGTCACTTCGGATAATCGAATCACAAAAAACATTTTTTTCGTTGTCTAATTATTGATTATTAAGTTTAAGTATGACCCCTTAACTACGCTAAAGTGATTTAGAAATTTTGAATCCAAAATGGCGGCCAAAATTGATTTGACGAAATATTGAATAAATCCATTTTATTATTTAATGGGCAATCAACTGTTCAAATATAACTAAAATGGGGTCGCAGAACTCGAATTTGATGTTTGAAACAAAAAAAAGGAAAAAAAAAGCATGAAAAAATTTGCTCGTGATTCGATTATCTGAAGTCCCTTACAAACCTTCGGATAATGGAAACCTCGAATAATCGAGTCTGGACTGTACAGCGAATGAAAATATTCCTAAATTTAGTTAGTTTCTAAAAATAACTAAAAAATCTGAACATTTCTTTCAATGGTTCATATCAACTTGACATACATACACAGTATAAAATCGTGTAAATATGGAAGGTGTAATTTTGGAAGGTTGAATATTACCTCTTTTATTATGTAATGCTACCAAAATTAGACCAAAAAATCGACATTACAGCAGAAAAGTGGTAAAATTACTCATTTTCAGACGTAAAATTACACATTTTTCTGACATAAAAGATGTACTCCTTTCCAGATGTAATATTACCATGATTTTTTTTCTGTGTGTATATGTTCAAGCTTATTTATTGAAATCTAATAAAATTTAATCAAATAGTCTGTATTGATAAAATATTTATTAAGTTGCTATTCAAAGAAAATATTTGAGATAATTGAGCCGTTTGATAAATAATTTTGAGAAAAATCGTTACATTTTCACACAAACATAAAATATCACGGGATTTCGCGGAAAAAGCCTAATTTCGCGGATTTCACGCTGTCCGCGAAATCGTGAAATTTCACTAACCCTAGCCATAACATAACTAAATAAAATATATCTGTCACCCTAAAATTCCATTACGGTATGTGCTCTCAACCTTCCTTGATTATGTGCAATCTTATACGTGCACGGAATCTGTCTCGGCCGTACAACGTAGTAGGCCTGATCGCTTTAATGGTTTTGTTACAGTACTTGTCCGTTTACTGGGCTGAGAACGTAACCCAGTTTCCAACTGCTGCTCGCTAACTGGGCTGAACAAAATATGACGAGGGGACCACAATGTTTTCTAGAAAGTTGCTCTTATTCTTTCCATAGCAAACTATTGCTATTATAATGCTAATGCTATTATACCTTATCCGAAAATTCTTTTACTCCCCAGGCCAAAGGACGGCGACGACAGATCGGCTGGTTCCCGGCAACTTACGTCAAAATTCTCCAAGGAGGCCGCAACAGCGGTCGAAACACGCCCGTGTCCGCCAGTAAAGTGGAAATCTCGGAAACGGTTCTTGGTAAGAGTCTCCCAAATGTTGTTTCGCCCAAACATTTAACTTTTCTTCTCCAATCCCCAGACAAAGTAATAGCCCTCTACCCGTACAAGGCCCTGAACGATGACGAGCTGTCGTTCGACAAGGACGACATCATCAGCGTGCTCGGTCGGGACGAGCCGGAATGGTGGCGCGGTGAGCTGAACGGAACGACCGGTCTGTTCCCGAGCAACTACGTGGGTCCGTTCGTGACGTCAGGTAAGAAGACACCGACGGCGGTCGCGACGAAAAGTTAGCATGAATTCGAAACTACACCGACTGACGAACACTTTAGCCGCTAGAGTTTACTCAATGAGAGAGAGAGAGAGAGAGAGAGGATATGCATGAGAATAAGTGTGAAATTTATACGTTTCTTTATGTATCGGTTTTGCGTGTAGATTTTCACTGACGTAATGACGTGACTTTATTTGTTATTGTATACAAAATCTACTATTTGTACTGTAAAGTTTATTCAGTTGCATATATTGTCTTTCCCTCATTTGCTATTATATGTTTAGAGATTGTATGTAAATTTATGAATGAATAATTATTGATTATCCGTCTTTATTTATAATTTTGCTTCCTTTAATTTCAATTAGAACAAAAAAGAAACTATATTTTGGCCTTCTTAAAAAAGGGAAAAAAGAATAGAGAATAAACAAACAAGAGTTTGAAGTTGGGGTTTTATTCAAAGTAGAAAAAGTTCTTCCCTGAAGAATGAACTACAGTTGTCTCCCTGGTAGTCGATGTTCGCTATCTCAATATTGAACCATCTATCGATTTGTTCAGTCCCTTCAAAATGCATACTTTGATTTTTTTCTCGATATTCTTCCTAGATCGATGCATCCCTCTCTCGATGCTCCTTTGGATTTCATTTGCTCCAAAAATGTTCTCCGGTTGTCAATATGTTCTGGGTGACATCGACATTTTTCTTTGCAAAACGGAGCAAAAAAAAAAAGTTTATTGAACCCTTGATTGAACCTTTTTTGTTAAAAAAAAACTCTAGAATGAATTATTCAACCGACTTTCAGTAGTTGAATGGTCATACTTAAAGTCGGTTGTATGGATTTTGTCCAAAACTGTAAATGAGCACGAAAACTAGCTAAATTATCACAAAACTTGCTATACCTAACTCATCACAGTTAGCTCCTATCACTTTGGCATCAACAAGTTGCAAAAAGATGATTTTTCCAGCACGAGTCGTGCATTTATCTAACGAGGTTTACCTAACTCATCACAGTTAGCTCCTATCACTTTGGCATCAACAAGTTGCAAAAAGATGATTTTTCCAGCACGAGTCGTGCATTTATCTAACGAGGTTTACCGAGTTGGATGAATACGACAAGTTCTGACAAAATCAAGTTTTGCATCAAGTTCCATTCAACATTTTTTAATAATTCCGAAAAATCACCCTTTGAATGGAGTTTTAAGTCACCCATTTTTTGTATCGAAAAGACTGACATGAGTAGAGAAAAGTAGGCCTTTTCATCATGCAAGAATGACAGAAAAAGTAACTAGTTTTACAACAAAATTTTTTGCAATTCCGTTGTGAAACTACTTACTTTTCCTGTCATTCTCGAACGACGAAACAGCCTACTTTTCTCTACAAAAATAACAGAATCAAAAAGTAACCCTTTTCAAAACAAATGCAGAAAAGTTCTACTTTTCAGCACTAAAACGGATGCTGAAAAGTTGTACTTTTCAGCACTTGTTTGGAAAAGTAATACTTTCAAACATTTTTTTTTATTTTAACGATTCGTTGACTAAATGTATGGACATTAAATTATTTGTCTTATAGTTCTGTTTAAAGTGTGTTTTTCGGAACTGCAAAAAATGTTGTATGGAACTCGTTGCAAAACTTGATTTTTTCATCACTCGTCGTATTTATCCAACTCGGTGAACCTCGTTGGATTATTCAAAAAAGGTGTCTTTGAATATTGTGATTTGACATAGTTTCCAAAAGAACGCTGTTTTTGGGGGGTCAATGCAAAGATAGAGATTTGGAGTCTTCTACAAAGTATGTGGTAAAAAAAATAAATAAAAAAGTATAGAAATTGAAATTACGAGCCATGGTTTCAACATTTTAATGAAAAAAGTTTTTTAAAATGCACTGTGCACCTGTCCAGTTGTTTTGCCATCATTAGTTTCCAAAATATCTAAGTAGGGGAGGGTGGGGCAAGACGACCATATGGGACAAGAGGAACAATCGCTCGTACGGCCGTAATTTTACAATTTTGATTATTTCCAGTATGATGAATTGTTCCTATCAATGCAATTAGCTGATTCTACTACCACATAACCGCCAAAACGACGTAAACGCCACGGGGCATTAGATTTAATGAAGTTTTTTCAAAACTTTTGTTTTCTTTATTAATATTTGGAAAGTACAAAATAAGCCTTAGGGTTCGTTTTAAGGCACATTTTATCAAAATGCTATTTTTCCTAGACCAATGACATGCACCGCACCCATTACAAAGTATGATTTAACTTTTGGTTATTTTTGTTGAGAGCTTTTAAAAAATCTTGTTCAGGTGGGGCAAGTGTACCATATGGATTTTTAGTATGGAAAAAATACGAATTGCTGCAACAACGTATTTTATTGGGAAATAAATACATGAAAGTACTTAAAAACTGATAAACAATTGTTAAAAAAATGTCCATACAAAATATAGTGATATTATGAAAATTTACTATTTATCATCTAAGTAATATTTTTTTTCGTAAAAACGATTAAATTGTTCGTAAAATATTATTATTTAATCTAAAAATGAAAGAAACCTTTCAAATGCATTCTAATCTGGTTCCTCTTGCCCCAACGGGTTGTTCGTCTTGCCCCACTAGTTGAGTAAAACGTACGGAAAATCAAAAATTTAAAAATCAATTTTTTACATTAAAAAACTGGATTTTTTAAAAACTTGGTTTAA
Source organism: Culex pipiens pallens (assembly GCF_016801865.2). Lineage (NCBI taxonomy): Eukaryota > Metazoa > Arthropoda > Insecta > Diptera > Culicidae > Culex > Culex pipiens. Next base: position 79,441,247 of record NC_068938.1, on the reverse strand, counting down.
CAAAGTCTTAGTCAAGGCCTAGAAAAGGATGATTATAATAAAATCCGACAGATTTTTTAAGTTTTGAATGGGTTATGGGCATTTCCTTAGCTTGTTACACTTGCCTAAAGGGTGACGTTTCTCGAGATTTTCAATTTCCCGGGAATCGAGAGTTGAGTTTTGCCATTTCCCGGGACCCGGGATTTTTTTCAACTAGCCAATAATGTCAATAACTTAAAAAGAAAAGTAAAAAAAAAAAAACGTTTCTTTTTAATGAATTCAGATACAATTAATTCATACTAATCCAAAGATATGTAAATTTAAGTAACCTCATTGTTTTAAGGAAATTTTTCCTCATTTAAATTTTTTACCTCAATCTACAAATACAAAATCGTTTCTTGAGCCTTTTTGGGACTCGAAATTGCAGTTTAAAATGTTTACGAATCTTCATTCGCACTGAGTGATTTTTCAAAAGTTGGACAAACTTGTTGTTGAACTTATTATTAGATTTTTTGAAAGTAAAAATATTACTAATATATAATTTTCCATTTATGCAATATGGCATTTTTGCAATATGATAAATAACGACACAAAGTAAAAACTTTACATTGATTTTTTCCTTCTTAAGATCAACTGTAAATGTTCAAAATTAGCGGACACTAACTTTACAAATAATTAATGATTTTTATTCCCAACATAAATACAAAATTACTTATTGACATCAAAAAAGGAAATTACCTCGATACAGCGAAATTGGCTTACTAAGAATTAAAAAACAAGATTATGAGTTTTTCTATGCTTGATAGAGGATATGGAAATCAAACTTATCTTGAAATGGTTTTCTCTTTAAAAACAATAAATATTTCATTCCTGGTGTGTTACTGCTAAGAATGTTTCAAGGTAAATTTTGGGGTCCACATTTTTTGGTTACTCTCAATTATAGTTATTGGATTTTTTTTTAAGTTTAAATTTACACTTTTAGAATAAGAAGATTAGAGAAGCATTGGTTTATTCAAATTTGAGAATCGAACCTTGAACATCCAAATATCCCATATTCTAAACAATTTTGAATTTTTCAAATGTTTTTCTGTTTAAATTTTTTAGTTTGGGCCGGAGTCTCGACCAAATTTCCCGGGAATCGAGAGGTCCAAAAATAGCCGATTTCCCGGGAATTCCCGCTCGTCACCCTCTACACTTGCCCCACTTCTCCCTATTGACGAAAATTTTATTTTTAGCGAAAAATATTTTTTCCCGGTGATGTACATTAGAATTTCTTAATTTTTTTTTTTATGACAAGTCAAACAAACTTACACTTTATGACAGTTTGCCTGCATTTGTTTGTAGAAACGTCAGCCTGCATACATTTTTCTTTGTTTACGAGTTTGGCAAACTGGCAAACACGTAAAATGGCGAGTTTGTTTGTCATAGTCTAATACCCCCTTAAAGCCATTTATCAAAATATTATAAAATAAATTGGAATTAGGATTCTTGAGATTTTTCAAATAATATGTGATTGTTAGTTGTAATTTTTTGAAATAATAATTTCTAGCATGTTCGCTATAGTATTTCTAGGTTTCTTTTTTTAGTATTTTGGTTTTCGTAGCTTTTCAACGCTTTTTGTAGGTATGTAGCAAAATTGGATAATTTTTCATTTCAAATTTGATTTCAATCATAATATTCCATATTCCTTTCAAACCTCAGGTAACGTATAACGAGAATCGTGGATAGTCGCCTCCACCACAACAATAACCACCAGCAGTAGCAACAGAAGCAGCATCAGCAGCAGCATTTTATCACATGGTTTGCAAAGCATTGCCAGCTCCGCACAGCACGAGGACAGCGTCAATAATAATAATAATTACGATAATCTTAACAATGATAATTATGCAACTAGTTATTACATTAGTGACCCCAGCAACAGCAACAACAATAACAACAATAATCAACCGATGTTATTGATTCAACCAGACAAACGAAGTTACAACTATTAACAAAGTGAATATAAATGTGTATAATTAGAAAGTCACAGACAAAAAGACACACAAGTTTGGCATTGTCCTGGTAGGGACGTTGCTCTGCATATGTAAAACACACACACACACAAACACTCACACGAATTCCCAGAACAAGAACCTTCCCGTCTGTTTGGAACTCCGTGCGTAGAGAGCTATCAGCCTTATTCTAAGCAAAATAAAACAAAACACACACGCGAATCTATTGACCTTTCTCGATCTGTTCCGGTTTATGGTAAGTTGTGCAAAACTGTTTGCTGTCTGCGCTTTTATTAGCTTGTGCGACTGTGAAAATCACGGTCAAGGCGACTATTCCGCAGAACAAAAAAAGAAAAGAAAACAATATCGCTTAGGACAAACAGCAATAGGCAATCTTTCCACATAGTAAACTCGTAAAATATGCTAACGAAAAATAATAGATAATGCAGTATTCTTTCGACTAATCGGAATTCTGAAAGCAAAAAAAAAAAGAAAATCATAACTAAAATTGCACACTATAATGTGACACTCAACTGTTTATTGTTACTGAGAGAACGTTAAATATTTATTATATTAGCACCCTTCCCCTTAAAGTAGCTTATTTTACTCCCTTAAACAAAACAAAAACAAACAAATTACTAATCGACCAAGCGCGCATTATCCGCTTAAAGTGTTGCAGAAAAAGAGAAAATCATATTGTTCCCCCGACTAATCAGAACGAATCAACAACTAACGCGTGTAGCTTGTGCTCTATCCTTTTCACACCAGTTGATGTTACTTCTCATTCGTTCAAGTTTGCTCTAGTTGTTGCAGTGTGGATTCCTTTATTCGATAAATGTGTAACCGTAGATGTGCTCAAATCATGTAAATACTCGCAAATTACAATTTACGTTACAGTAAAAAAACGATTTGCGACTTGGTTTGGCTGCCGTTTTTGTTTGCTCGATTAAAAACTATACAATATTATTGCTACGTTTCAGTACAAATTAAAGCAAACAAAAAAAAACTTAGTTATACAACAACTCGTCGTCGTCGTGTAGAACGTTTCAATCTGCTGAAAGCCACCGCGAAAAAAAACAAAGTATTGCTAAAAAATTACGTTGTATTTAAGCAAAAAAACAAAACTCACAAACGTCATATGTATTGCAACAAGTCATACTCACACAACATATATACAAAAAAAAGGTATTCCATAAATGCATGAGTTATCGAGGAAAAAAAGAAACATGAAACGATCAGTAATTGGAACTGTTGCTAAAATAGGGCGCTTGCTAGAAGGGTCATTCAATTACACACAAACATCCACACACTTTCACACACACAATGGCATGTATTATACCAAAAACAAACAAAAAACAAGAAAATATCTTTAACACAATGAGATAATAA